>NC_029772.3:98666189-98721188 GCF_000817695.3 Arachis duranensis | reverse complement strand
TCAGAAGTGGTGATCCAGATAGATTGGAACCCATATATGACGGTCTTCATAGAGATCTACAGAATACACCCAAACACAGACTATAAATACACCCGAAAAAAATTAAATTTACACATCTGCTACATATTTTAAACAAACATTACCTAAAAGCCACTTGTTGTCCACAAGACCAAAATTCAGTAGAAAATCATTTCAATTCCTATCAAATGAGTCTTTAAGCACACCCACGCTTCCCGCACTTCTCTCGTAATGTAATTCCTCACATCCTTTTCAATAAAATTTAACTCGCGATGACCCCCGGCAGCCGCAACAAATGATTGGTAAGTTTTGCTTAGTCTAATATCAGCCTCCTCGTTATTCTCTATTGTACGACGAATGGACATGCTTAGTTTCCTATGCTGTTTGAGATATTTTAGATTTCTATTTTCCCTCTCTGCTACATGTAATCAATTGGTTCTTAATCTCGTTTCCCTTCCTATTTGTGCTCCAAACTCTTGTAGAAAACCATGCAGTCTTGGCGTAGTTCCTGTAAACTTTTCCAGCATCTTCAAGGGTGGTAAAGGTCATTCCAACCTTGGGAACAAACTGGTCATCAACAACAGAGAGAGGCTGCAGAATACACCATGTCAAAAACTAAAAACATATCCAATTATGTCTGATATAATACACCCGAACAACAACAACTCAATTAAAATAACAGAAAAACCAGTAAACTGTAAATACACCCACACTTCCCTCAAAAATACACCAAAAAAAGTTCTGATCTACACCTGATCGTCTGCTATAAATTCCAGAAAATTAATCAAAACTAATACATTACATTCAATCCGCAGATTTATCTTCATGCATTATTTTGACAGTCAATGTTCACGAATTATTCACCTACACAATACTATATAAATTACTGCAACAAAATTCATAATAATCTTATGTAAATCAAACCTCAGGAACTTCGTTAGATTCAAATTCATAGTCCACTTTGCCTGGATTTAGCTGACAATCTGAGGTTGAATCATCCATTATCTTCAAAACGAGTTCAAACTTTGATTTCAAAAAACGAAAAATCAAATAGAAAACGAAGCTGGAGTTACAGAGAGAGGAACTAACGTAAATGACGAAGAAGACACGAGTGAGAAAGGAGAGGAAAAGAACGATCGAAGAAACCAGGGGAAGCTTCGCGAGAAGAAGAACGAGCAAATCTGCAAATAACGAAAACGAAGAAAGAAACAAATCTTTTAAATTTGGTAGTTAGATATACGCGGGATCCCTATATAGCGCGTGTATACAACGTAACCCTTGGAGCGCGTTTTGAGGTTTTATTTGTTAATGAACTTGTAAACCATACAAGTCATTAGGGCTTGTATGCAGAACTTTTTTGTTAATTTAAATA
This sequence comes from Arachis duranensis, assembly GCF_000817695.3. Lineage (NCBI taxonomy): Eukaryota > Viridiplantae > Streptophyta > Magnoliopsida > Fabales > Fabaceae > Arachis > Arachis duranensis. The sequence continues at coordinate 98,719,798 of NC_029772.3, read as the reverse complement.
TCGGAATCTTTGCAAATACTCCACTCTCATTCATTTGAGGTCGTCAGACAACTTCACCACTTTGATGAATAAATCAGCGCCTTCATATAAAGGAGTTTAGACCTCAGACCTATTTTATTTCAGTTTCAGGTATTTTCTCAAAACAATATCAATTCTTTTTTATTTTATTTTTTTTTTTGAAGAAAAAAAGTTGATGACAAATTTGTGATACTGCAACAAAAAGAATGTATGTATAATTCCTTAATTTTTTTTCTTCTTTTCCCAATGAAAAGGCGCCCAATTCTTAGAGAGAAGCTAAGAATGTGGGAAATGAATTGATGATTATATTATAGCTTTTGTATTATTCTGGTCTCTGGAGGTGTGCCTTAGAAGCCATACTTGACTACTCTACTCATATGCAATAATATTTAGATTTAATCATATTGAGAATCTACTCCATAACGTTTCCACAACTATATATAACTACTAAATTTAAATATTCTGAAAATAAAGAAGCTAATAATAAGTTGTATATATAAATATGATGATCAATGATCGGTCAACAAATAAAGTTAATATGCATTATTTTCAATATAATGAACAACACAATAAGATCTGAGAAGCATGCATGCAATATCATATAACTCCCGTTAATTTTATTATAGTATTGTGTCATTTGTGGTGTCTGGTTTCCCTCACACACAATAACTCCATGGATCGGAGTATTTTCTTCTTTGCAGACACCAAATAATATTATAATAATGATTTTTCGTAAATCTCATCTTATTATTAATTTTTTCGTGACTCAAACAGAAATTTTTAGGGACAGAGACGAAAATTTTAGTAATATTTCTTCTAAAAAATATCTATATTTAATTTTTCAAATTCTAAATCTATCACTCAATTTCCATATTTATCTTAAAGTAAACATAATAAAAATATAATACAGAAACTTAATTTAGTCTTAGTCTCTGTCTCCTACTCTCAGTTGCAATCTGTCTGAATCTCTCTTCTAAACGCAGTCTAAATTTGCCGTTGAATGTTGAGCCGGCTTTGAGCTTCTTTATGGATGAATCTGGGTCATTAGAAATTATGAATGTCTCTAAAATGTTAAATATATAAGGAAATGTGGGTCCTCATACATGAACAAAATTACTTTACAACAATCATGAATCATTCCTATCAGATACTTTTATCATTAATAATTACTGAGTAAACATTTCGGAATCAAAGACAACATACATACAGTATGATACTAGAGATACATACATATACATATATACACGCTAAGACCCTTGTAAATAACATGTCTACAATTCACAGTTACAACACATAACAACATATACATTTGGAGTTTTGAAGTAGCAATTAGAGCATTTTCCTCTTCCTCAAATTTGTCTGAAAGAGTAAATGTTGGAAGCTAATCAGCAAAAAGAATAATTTCCAGCATCATTGCTGCTATTAATAGCAAAAGACTAATATGTATGCACTATGCACCATGCACCAAGTTCTAATCTAAGTTCACCAGCTTTTTACACCATGTACACTAGCAGGTTTGATTATTCCACAGAAAATTAGTGAAGTATGCTAATCACACCCAAGCATGGATCTTAATCCAATGCATCACATATTTGTCTGCTGCAATAATATCAGCTAGCTTCCCTACTTGTTCAAAGGTCAGATATAGTAAGATTCATTCATTCACTGCTTGGCGGTTTTACCAAATACTCCTTCTCAACTAGATTGAAGGTCAGCTTTAACCGTTCTTGTAGATGTTTTGTGATGTTCTTCAAGATCCTTTTCTGATGTTTTGTACTTTTCAGCCATTCAATTCCAAACATTACCTGCACTTTACATGCTTTTGCATTGTGTGGTAAATCATCGATTTGATAGCGAAGGTGCAGCTGTGGATTATTTCGAAGGCACCAATAATCAATGCTGTAGGAATATAAGGAAACAAAAAAAAGTATAACAGCTAAATTTGGCATACTCACATTGAAATAATCTGCAAGAGGAACTCCATGGAAGTTCATAACCTCCTCCAATAGCCAAACATTTCCATTCAGAAGAGATCTTTGCTGTGTACTTGTCACTTCAACTTTATATTTCGAAATTCGCTTCTCGAATTTGTAATATACTGACCTTTCACTGATGCTATCTATCTCAGATACCCAAGGAGTATAAGAATATTCAACACAACCAGATTTTTCCATGAACATGCGATCCAACTCACCCCCCTTGAATAGCTCCATAAAGAAACTGGCCTGCATTAATTATGGAAAAAGAACTATAAGCAAATCACAGACATTAAATTGGTAAAATTTGCACAACAAAATGAGAGGGACAAAGAGATAGAGAGATTACAGGAACAGTGACGGTACAAGCATAAACCTCGGACAAGATAACATCTTCAAGGCCAATATATGAGCCATTCTCTTCACCATTATAGTTTTTTGTTTCAGAGTCTTCTTCAACTAACTGGACCTTCTGTTCAGGAGTCAAGGCTCTTGCCTTCCAGAGGGCCATTATAGTCCTATATATCAGCTCCAGAGTAGTTTCAGTAACACGATATGTTGTAATTAGTCAATTTGATTTTAGTAAAGAATTATATGCAGCAAAAACATGTAAGAGATCACACTTGACAACATTAATTGAGAGAAAAAACTAAAAGGATCCATTTCTGATAATGAGAGGTTGGAAGACAAGGCTTAGTTGTTGTTTAACTAAAGGTCAACAATAGAAGCTAATTATTAGATATGCATAATCCAGAGGAGTTGCAATCATAAATTGCCTTCAATGAAACCCCCAAGATATAATACACCCTCAAAACAACCTCAATGATCATATTGAAGACATAGCAGAAAAGTATACAGTGCTTTTATGTAGGTAGAAGTTAGTAAAATGACATAACATGTCTACCATCTACCTGTTTGCAACATTGAAAGACACAAAGGATTGGAAATGAAACTTCAGTCTGCCTTGTTCATCTTGCATTTTTGCACCATGCCTAGCATCCAAACCTTTGCCCGGTCGAAGAGTTATGGCAATTGAGGGACTCCCCATCGATGCGAACGTAGGAGGAATGACCTGGATGTCTTCAATGTCCTCCCAAAGAAAAAAGAATTTCGTCTTGTTTCCAAACAAATTTGCATTAAATCCAATTATTCTTGCCGAAAGAAATAGACACCTTTTTGCCCACCTCTTTCTCCATTTTACTTATATAGTGTTTTACAACATTTCCACCTCTAGTGTTGTCCAAGTAAATTCTTAAGTGCAGCTTAGATTGGCATGCCAGAGCCAGCTTTCCATCAAGAGGAACCCATATGTCTGCAAGATCTGAGATGTTTGTTTTCAGGAAATTGATTTCAGCATGTCCAAGACATATGGCTTCATCAAATGGTCCATCAAAATCATAAACGTCCACCTCCAAAACGGAAGGAGGATCATCCATAGCATCGAATTCAAAGATTTCTGCATAAATAGACAATGCTATTGACAGAATTCTTTATTATACATCAATTCAGATCACATGCAAAACTAGACCGTGTACCGGAGGTCCAAATTTCAGTTATAAGAAGCACAGCCAAATGATAAGTAACAATATTCACCATTCCATAAAGGATCACATTTCTTGAACTTGATTGAGCTGGTTCTTGTTTTGTTGTTGCAAGTAAACACCACATATGGATCACATTTCCGACTAGAATTAACAGTAGCTAAATTGCTTCCTTCAATTAAGGCCACAGTTAGCAACCATCCATCTCCCGATGCTTTAATTCCATGATCACTACCTTAATATTTGGGGATTAAGGAAAAAGAAAAAAGTATATAAGCAATGATATATAGACACCAAAGTAAGAAAATGAGCTCCATGCAAGTAAGACAAGAGGCAAATGAGCTCATGTTCACCCCATTAGAGAAGAACAACAGGTCAAGAGATAGCAGAAAGCTGAAATTGATGATTCCAAACTAGTATTAACTGAATTAAATTTCTGTTCTAGACAACTATAGCATTCATCAAGCTCATATTACTTTATCCACACCAATATTCACTCAATACCCTGGTCCTTAAACCTATGGATACAAATAAATCCTGTGATAGAATTTCTTTTGTGAAGGCAATTATTCCATGAAAAGTTAGGCTTCCATTAGTCTGTTGGGCTGACAAGGACAGGACACTGAGACATGGACACAGAGACACAAAATCGTATTTAACAAGTGAGACATAGACAGAGACATTGTGTCTTGAGACACTGACAGAAACACAACTTATTTTTTTATTTCTCCTTTTATTATTACTATCAAATTTTTATAATTATATTTTTTATCATTCTATTTTTTATTCTAAATTTTGTGTGAAGGAAAAATGAAGCTAAATCGGACTTTTTTATTGTTTGTTCTATTTTATATTCAGTTCATTACCAAATAAAATAGAAAAACACTAACTTTCGTGTCTTTGTCCTTTGTGTCCTGTTCTCAATATCTTGTCTTATCCGGATTTCAAAAACAAACGCAGCCTTTTAGATGGTAGGATTAACACAATAATTTATTTGGGCATGTAAGCCACATCAGGCTTTATTTGTAAAGGTCGTGCGACGTTTTTCTGGATTCAAGACAAGTTGTTTTTTGCAAGGCAAGGAGGGAGTTTTGGAATGAGCAACTTTCTATTTTTCAAGCATAATTGTTTAGATACTTTGGTAGCTCTTTCTCAGTGAGAAGATTAGAGATCATATAACAAACAAATGCAAGTATGAGATTACCCATTTGTGTTCTGGCCTGCATGAAGCGTGAGATCAAACCCAGCACTCGTTCAGCTTGAAGGGCTAAAGCAGCAGAAACAACAAATTCGCCAATTGAATCTGGCAAGTCAAGCCCAAAAAACTCAAGCCCTTGAATTGTACTAGATTCAGCCAGAATTATATGGACAATGATGTACAACCCCATTAAGAGTGTTGAGACAACTGTGAAGTTAGCAAAATACTGCACTGCCAGCTTCCAATCTGACTGCGGCTCCGGCTGTATCGATGCCAAATCTTGTTCCTTAGCAGAACCAAGGTCCTTTGAATCGACAGGATTAACAATCTGAGATAACATGGCAGCATAATTACCAAAGCTTTCCTTCATACCTTGACGAGCACCGTTTTCTATCATTCCTTTCATCATGGTGCTCTGTACAAAATTCAATCGCCATGATATCTCCAACCGGGAACACGGTTCTCCTGATTGCAACTCTGGCCCTGGTGTGATCACATAGAGTATTTCAACCTTAAAGGTGCTCCCATACATAACATCTGGGGTGCTGACACAGGCGAAAACAGCAAACCTCTTCCCATCAGCTTTTAAATATGTTTGATCCTCATAGCCTTTGACAGCCTTAAGTAACTTAGTGGCAGCTTTGAGGTAAGAAAGTGATCTTTTTAATCTCTCCCCACCATCCTCTAACTTCCAAGGTCCTATTTGCAGTTCTGTAGTGCCCTGTGAATCTGCAAATGACTTTGCAAAACTGGAATCAGGTGCAAATAGTAATGCATTCAAGTCTTCTGGTGCAATGTTATACAATTGATCTATAAGCACTCCTCCTGATAAATTGCTAGGAACTTCACTTCCTTGATCTGCCGATTGAATTTTCTTCATACATTCTTCAAAAGTTTCATTAGAGGTCGTCTGATCCTCAGTCTTGATTTCACCTTCTTCAGCTTTGCTAGTTTCAGATAGGTCCAAGTCAATGCTTTTATTCAAAGAAGATTGTACAGGCAGCTCGGAAACTTTACTACTGAAAATTTGGGCAAGTCGGCCTGCAAATGTTTTTTGTGGAGCAAGTTTCTCATCCTTAGACACTGTACTTTCTTCCCTAACTGGCGAAGATGAGTTTGAACGTCGAAAAGAAGATGAAAACGATTCAGTTGTTGCATCAGAAAGTTTCCTTCGTAGTGCTATTTGATCGCCGTTACCATCAGATGGATTATTTTGGCAAAAGTATATGCTCACAAGAATGTCACCTGTCAGGAAAATGTTCAAAAGCAACAATGCATCACTCATACATAGTAAGCACATTATTTTCCAATTGGACAAGATCATACGAATGCCAAATGACCCTTTTGAGATGTAAAATCAAAAGTTTAGATAAGGTTGAGGAGAGTTCATTTAGTACAGCAAGTACAACATACCACATTCCTTCTTTTTGGATTTCATGTTTTTGGGTTTGAGAGAGTGCCAAACATGGCCAAGAGATTTAGATGGTTCTTCAAAAACAGATGAAACTGGCACCTTAATCTTCCCAACCACGTCATCATTGAAGAACTTATCTTCATCCATGACAGAAATGACCAGCTTCTCTTTAAGGTCATCAACACAAAAATTGAACTCTTCATCCCACCTTGGTTCCAAAGACTTCTTGATCACCTTCGTCTTGAACTTCTGCTTCCCCAACTGTAACCGAACGTAAAGACCAGTTGCCCCATTAGGATCCGGAAGTTGCAAGTTTTTTGCCTCAGTTACCCGAACCACAAGCTTCATTATGTTATTTATATATATATATATATTTAGGTAGTTCTTCTTCTTATTAATATTACATTACAATTATTTGTTATTATTATTAAAAACGGAATTCTGGGACAAAAATGCCAACTTTTTAATTATCAGAGGGCACCCCAGAAAGATCTTCCAAAAGGGTAATGTAATGCATGCGAAATGAGGAATTTATCATTAGACAAGGAGAGAAAACAAATGATGGCAAAAAAAGAAAAGACCAATTGGAAGCAGAAAATCAGAATCAAATTGATCAATGCAGCTTTAAAATGATCAAAACAAGAAAAATCTAACCAGAAATCAGACAGAAGCATGTTTAAAAAATAATCTCTGTCATAGAGCCTAAGAAAAAGTTCATTCAAAAATTGTTTCTTTTTTTGTCAGAAATTGATCACCGGTGGTTGGAAATAAGAATTGGACAAAACCGCATAAAATTTGGGTCATCAGCATCAAAAAATAAAAGATAATTATGAAAAAAAAGTAAGAGAATTGAAGAGTGGATAACACGATAAACAAACCCTAAAACGCCCCAAATCAATTGAACTGGGAAGAACCAAAAAACAAAAAAAGAACAAGAAAAAAGACTTAGTGGATAATTTAAATATCGAAATTGGAAAGAGAGGGAGATTCGGACTTCGGCATTAACTTTGTCTCCTTTTTTTTTCTTTTTTGTTGTAGTGGTGGAGGAGGCCATCGCGCGAATGGTGTTGGAATATCGACATTGCAATCATCAATTTCATATGGTATGCTCATATTCCAAAATTTACTTTTCCAACGTAGCCATTGCAAGGTACTTAATTAAGAAATCTTATGCCACATAAGTTAAAGGTGGATACTGGATACCTCTACTCTACACAATAATCCAAAGATTCTTATATTAGATTGGTCTCAACTCTCAAGGTTATGAAATTGATGCCGAGTGTAAAAGAGACATTTTTTATTTTTGAACTGAATTTATACCTTTAAAGAGATTTTCTTTCAAATTTCAATTTCAAAGTAACTCATAGTAAATCACTATTAAATAAGTGTAACTCTTAGAACTTATTTTATGAGTTACGTTAGACATATAACTCTTTTTGACTTACAAATTTTATAAGTTGGGTCAAATCTAACAAAAATTACATTCATTCATTGGAGCATGATAACACGCGCGTCACTCAACCATTTTCAAAGGGCGCTCTCACTCACCATTATGGAAGACACTTCTTCTTCTTCACGTTCCTCCTTCTCTTCCTCCTCTTCCTTCTTCTTCTTCTTTTTCTTTGCATTTCTACTCCTTTTTCTTCGCGTCTTTTATCCTCATCGTTGTTTTTTTTATTACTATTGTTATTGCTGCATTTTTTTCCGCCTCCTCTTTCTATTGAACATTATGTATTTTTTTTCTTCTTTGTTTGATTTTTTCTCCCAAGACAAATTATAAAAAACGAAATAAGAAGATGAGGAAGAAGAAATAATAGAAGATGAACAATTTTGAATTATGCAGAACTTATCAGAATAAAAATACACCCAAAAATTCTTAAAATACACTCAAATATCTTGGTCTTACACCCAAATTTGTTGCAAATACATAAAAATATTTTTTCTAATGCTGCATTTTTTTTCTTCTTTTTTTTCTTATTTCTTTCTTTCTTTTAGTTAAATGAATGTAAGTTCATCCTCTTTCAAGTAATTTTGCAGCATATGTGTTTCTTCTTCTTCTTTGTTTGATTTTTTTGTTTTTATTCTTGTTAAAAGAGTAAAATAAGAAAAAATTTGAGAAGGTAAAATAAAAAAAAAAGATGAATAAAAAAAAAAGAAAAAGATGGTGATGATGATAAAAAAAAAGAAATAGTAGAAGATGAGAATGGGGAAGAGAAAGAGTTTTGAATTATGCAGAATTTATCAGAATAAAAATACACCCAAAAATTCTTAAAATACACCCAAATATATTCGTATTACACCCAAATATCTTCGTGTTACACCCAAATTTGCTGCAAATACAGAAAAATATTTTCTCTAATGCGAATTTTTTTCTTCTTTTTTTCCTTATTTCTTTCTTTCTTTTAGTTAAATGAATGTAAGTTCATCATCTTTCAAGTAATTTTGCAGCATTACGTGTTTCTTCTTCTTCTTTGTTTGATTTTTTTGTTTTTATTCTTGTTAAGAGAGTAAAACAAGAAAAAACTTGAGAAGGTAAAATAAAAAAAAAAAGATGAAGAAGAAAAAAAGAAGAAGAATATGGTGACGATGATATAAAAAAAAAGAAGAAACAGTAGAAGATGAGAAGGATGAAGAGAAAGAGTTTTGAATTATACAGAACTTATCAGAATAAAAATACACCTAAATATCTTCGCATTACACCCAAATATCTTCATACTACACCCAAATTTGCTGCAGAAAAATATTTTCTCTAATTTTTCCTTTAAATTGAACCACACCTTAGTCTTGGATTCAAAACAATAATCAATTTCGTTCTGGTTCAATTGACAATCTGAACCTGAATTATTTATTATCTTCAACAAAGAGATAACTGATGATGAAGGAGAAAGAGAAAACGAAAAGAAGAGAAGAAATTTCAATGAAAAAAGAAGGAGGAAGAGGAGGCGAAGGAAGAGGTGGTGTTGATGACGACGATGACGAGAGAGAAAATTTACGAAAAAGAAGAAGAAGAGGCACTGGGAAAAAGCACGAAGAAAAACGTGAAAAACCCGTGAATATAAATGACTTATATGACTTGTATGGGAAAATGCTTGTATGTGGAGAATAACTTTTATTTTATTAGACTTAAATAAGTTTTTTAGTTTTAGTTCTTTTAAAAAATGTTCTTATTTTAATTTTAACACATGTTAGGGTCACAAATTGAAAATTTTTTATTGAAAATACAAAAAAAAGTTGGTGTATTTTTAATGTATTTATTTTATATTTATTAAATAAAAAATTAATTTATTCTCCTAAGATTAATATTATAGGTTAAATGATAATAAGATAAATTAAAAGATTAATGTGAAAAGATATTTCACAGTTAATTTAACCTATTACGTTTGAAGATATTTCCTTTTTCCATTATAACAGAAAGCGTTTAAGATTATGCTCCTTCAGAACACACTACAAGATGCAGGAGCTAAGGAGCAGGATGAAAGAAATCAGAAATTTTTTGGGACCAATGTTAGAAAGAGAAAAGAGATAGCCGAAAAAGGGGTACCTGAGCGATAAAGCAGATAGTGTAATTTTCTTAAATTTATTGTTTATTGCTATGAATAATGAAAACATAAGTATTTTAGCATATAATGTGAGAGTGACATCTAGTAAATTAGCCTGCGTACACTTTAAGGATATTGTGAAGAATCATCATCCTACCTTCTTTATTGTTATTGAAACTCATAGTTTTTGATAAGATGAAGTCTTTTGGGGAGAGACTCGAGTATAGTAGTATTGGCATTGCTGAGGTTAAGGGCCAGAGTGGGGGATATCTGGGTTCTGGTAGAGGAATTTTGGAAAAAAAAAGTAGAATTCTTGATATCACTAAGCATTGTGTCTCCTTCGAAGTGGTACAGGAGTCTAATGCGTGGGTGTACAACGTTATTTATACCCATCCTCAGGTACAATATAGTAGAACCTTTTGGGAATATTTTGAAAAGTTCTCTACTATTATTTTCTACTTTTGGATTGCTCTTGGAGACTTCAACAAAGTTCTCGTCTCAATGGATACGAAAAGGCTCAACGCTAAGAGATTTCTTGCTTTTACAACTGCCATTGATAGTTGCGGATTTATGGATATGGGTACGAAGGGGAGGAAGTTTATATGGCATAGGAGAGTTAAGGGAGGTTTGGATGTAGCGAAAAAAATGGATAGGGCCTTCCTTAATGAAGATTGGCGTCTGCTTTATCTTGAGACTTTTTGCGAGATTCTAGGAAGATATCATTTTGATCATTCACCTATTTTGGTCATGTGTAATTCTACTAATATGAATAAAAGGAAGAAAAATCGTCCTTTCAGATTCCAAGCAGCGTGGACCACCCATCCCATCTTCCGTGAAGTGGTTCACAAGGCTTGGGAGGTATCCAAAAGCTTGACTGTAGTGAAAAGACATGCTCAAAAATTTAATTCAGAATATTTTGGCAATATCTTTGTTACAAAAAGGGAGTTTGAGTAGAATCTTAACAGAGTCTAAATTTTTTTGGAGTCTTGTGATAACCCTGGTTTAGGGGAAGAAGAAAAACGACTTCAACAAGAGCTAAATTCTGTACTTTTAAGAGAGGAGATTTACTGGTACCAAAAATCTAGAAAAAAATGGGTCAAGTTTGGAGACAGAAATAAAAGCTTCTTTCACCTCCAAACCATTGTAAAAAAAAAAAAGATCTACAGCCTTATGTTAGAAGATGGAACTTGGTCGAATGATGAGAATTCCCTAAAAGAGGAAGTTAATAATTTTTTTCAGAAATTTTTTTGTTCTAGAGAGGAAGTGGATTTTGGTGTTCTTGATGGGGTTTCCCTGCCGCAGCTTAGTCAAGAGGCCTGCAATCTTCTCTCTAAACCAGTTTCATTTGAGGAGGTGAGGAGGACTATTATGGAGATAAACTCTTTCAAAGCACCGGATCAGATGGCTTCCAAGCTATTTTCTTTAAGGAATATTGGGACGTAATTGGAAATGATGTTTGGAAGATTGTGTGTAAAACTTTTGTAGGTGAAATTTTAGAAGCTTCCTTTTTTAAGACTCTTATTGTTCTAATCTCGAAAGTGGATAGGCGGACGGTCATGAAAGAATTTAGGTCTATAAGCGTATGTAATGTTATATACAAAATTTTAATTAAGGTCCTTATTAATCGTTTCCGCCCTTTTCTTATGAAGGTAATTAGTTCCCTTTAAGGGTGATTTATCCCAGGGAGAGGAACGAGCGAGAATATCATTATTGTGCAAGAAATTTTTAATTTTATGCGCAATACCAAGTCCAAGAAAAGTACTATGGCTTTCAAAATTGATTTAGAGAAGGCATATGATAGAGTGGATTGGAGATTTTTCCAACATGCTCTTTCTAGTTTTGTCTTCCCTCTAAACATTACTAGCCTAATCATGAGGTGTGTTTGCCCTTCTTTTCTTTCAATCCTATGGAATGGTGAGAGGTTACAGAACTTTAATCCTCAGAGAGGACTGAGGCAAGGTAATTCTCTATCTCCGTATCTCTGCGTTGTGTGTATGGAACAATTGGTGTGCCTTATCTCTCATTATGTTTCTAATGGATCTTGGTTCCCTATTGCCATCTCCAAAGGGGGACCTAGAATTTACATCTTATGTTTGCTAACAACTTTCTCCTTTTCTGCAAAGCAACAAGGTCGCAGGTTAAAATTGTTGTGCAGGTTCTTGATCTTGATCTCTTTACAAAGGCTTCTGGATTGAAAATTAATCTGGCCAAGTCCAAGACTCAATGCTCTAAGAATATCACCCAAAGGAAGAAGGAGGTCTTGTCAAGGATTTCTTAGATTCACTTAACTCAGAACCTAGGAAGATATTTGAGGGGTGAACATTGGCTACGATAGAGCGGCGAAAAAAGATGGTGCAGGAGATTATTGACAAGGTCCAAGGGAGGTTAGCTAGCTGGAAAGGTTGGCTACTTAATAAGGCAGGAAGGTTATGTTGGTTAAGTCAGTGTTGACTTCCATTTCAGTGTATAATATGCAAGTAGCCTTCTTTCCCTCTTATACTTGTGAAAAAATTGATTCGATGATGAGACAATTCTTTTGGAAGGGTCAGATTGATGGGAGGGGATTATCCCTTGTGAATTGGACTAAGGTTGTCACTCCGAAAAAACACGGAGGCCTAGGGTTTGACAACTTTTTTACTGCAAAGAAAAACCATGGGTACAACTCCTAACTAAAAACTATCTATCTACTAGAAAAGGTTTTGTGGGAGTTGTTGAGGCTTCTTATGTTTGGAAAAGTGTGATAAAAGCGTTCAATAGCTTGAAAGAGGGGTTTTGCGCGGTGCTGTAGTACTTTGGTTCAATCCTTGTGGTTTGATCAATGGTCTCTTTTAAGTAAGCTTACGGACTTAATTCCTTACTAACTTCCAACTTTCTCTTGATGACGTTATTTGCAATGATTGATGGGATCTTAGCAAGCTCTATTCTTCTCTTCCTCATCATATCCATATGTCCCTAATTGAGTTGCATGTTTCTGGTAACAACCATTATGGCCTAGGGTGGATTTGGGTTGCTGCCTCAACAAAGGAGTATTCTTCTAGAAGTGAATATCTTTGGCTGACAAAAAGAAAATTTCAATGAATTGAAAGTGAAGACTGGAATTGGTTATGAAAGACTTTCATCCTAGAGAATACTTCTCAAAATACTTCTCTCTTAAATACTCTGATAGATATAATACTGACTTAGGCGTCAGAGATGGATAGTTAAAATTATAATAATTTTAGTTGTTAATCTTAATTTTATATAACGTGGATGTCCATTCCCATGTGAAACTCACATTCTCAAGAGAGAATGTATTTAATAAGATTGAAAAAGTTACCTTTCTGTATGCACATAAATAGGACCCTAAGCCTCAGACAAATACACACATCAATAAAATCATCTCTTCTCTCTCTACGAAACTTTTCTTTCTCTTCATATTATAAATATAGTATTAATATATAAATCATAGTTATTATGGTAGGGTGATATTAATATTAGTGAATATTAATACTAGAGTCTTTCATTTATATTTCTTTATTTTATCTTCCTTATTTAGTTATTTTATAACAAGAATTTTCAAGTGTTCGAAAGAGAAGCTTCCTATATTATATGTTAGTAGTATTTAATAGAGTTTTATGCATACCCAAGTACATAATACATATCATCATATGTAATATGTTCGATGTAGTTGAATCAAATAATCATGATGATACAAAGAAACACAGAAGTGTACGTACGGAATGTCCTGCAACAACAATGGGCTTTCTTGTCGGAGTAGATGACAAGTTTGTCTTGAATATATGTATGGCATGAGATTCTCTCATTGACTTGGCAGCGCCGCAGTGGCGTCTTATGCTTTTCTGTTATCTTGTTACCGAGTCAAACGAGGGAAGGGATGCATTTCTTGCGATGCCTTAGTATTCATCTAACATAGTGGCAGCAGTACTTGTGTACTCTACTGAATATTGTGATTTAAACCCACCAGTCTCCACATCATTATCATAACAGTCAACATCAGTTTAGATTTTAGAACAAGAAAAACACAATCTTGAACGGAAACTTTATTTGTTTATTTCTTTTAGAAACAATTCAGGCAACAAATCACGATGGTGCATGGTGATATTGCTCGGGCTAGAAATCATTACTCTACAACAATAATATTGGATGCATCTTTGAAATGCAGTGAAGTTATTTGTTCCACTGGTTGAACTAATTTACTTGGATGAGCCTCAATGGATCTCACGGTAACAGTAGCTTATAAATGGACTGTGCTGTACTTGAGACATGTTCTGCAATCTGCATCAACATCATTTACCCGTGGCCGTTGCTTGCAAATATGTTTATTTTGAGGACTTTTGCATAATTAGTATTGTGACAGATTGATGATCTCTTTAGTGCAAATGATGGAAACTCTGGTTATTTTCTCATTCGCCGTTCCTTGTGGATCCATGGCATTATAGTAAATAGTAAGTTTTCATGCTTCCCTAACAGGGTCAAGGGCTCACACACATGCAATTCGTCAAAGTTTCGCGAATATTATTTACCAGTGTGTATAACTTGTACATGCTGAAGTGAACGCTTCCTAAGGGGTGAATTGTGTTACTATAACCTCTGAAACTTCACAAAGAAGACAGTAGTAACGAAATCAGAAAGTTGGCTTGCAGTTTCACGGCAAATTAACACGCACCAAAAGATAAAACTGGGGCAATGGAGTAACACGTAATGGGTTAATAGCCGAGGGGAAGAAAAGTGAAACTAACCGAAACGGAAGCACGCGTAACACAAGATGGTTAGTATTTTACGCGCACACAACCATAGCCCATTCATACTTTGACATAATCATATTTTCAGATGCTGGTTTTGAGTCTTGACCAGAAGTCCAGAACCAAAACATATAATAACAAGTGGTAACAGATATTAAAAATAAGACAGCAACGTTTGTAGCACAAGAATCTGAGGACAGAAATTAAAACCAAGGAGCAAAAATAAGTTGTGGTCCTCATCTAAAATTACCCATTCCTGTTAGAAATAATAAGCAGGATAATAACTCTGAGCTCTTGCTAAGTTGAATACGGATACAGTAATAACAACAATAACAGAATAAAAAGTCTGTTGTACCTAAAATTTTATACAAGACCCGCAAAATGCTCATGCTCATGCTCATGCTAATTGCTGAACAAAACCTCGTATGACCTGCAAAGCGGATTCCCATGAAGCCAAAAAAGTTGTCTAATGTGCAAACACAGTGTCATTTCGTCTAGGTGGTCTGTCGGGAATAGTCCCTGGCTTGAACTTGGAGGCTTCGTGCCTTGCCAATTCAGGTGGAACAGGGCTGTTGCTTTGAATAAGCATCTGTTTGAGGTCATAGAAGACATCAGTGTCCTGAAGAGTGAGGAATGTTGTTGCCACACCAGTCTTTCCAGCACGACCAGTACGCCCAATGCGATGCGTGTACATTTCAATGTTCCCAGGCATATCATAGTTTATCACATGAGCCACATCGGGTATGTCAATACCACGTCCGGCAACATCTGTGGCAACAAGAACATTGTATCTCTTGGTCCTAAACCCTTCCAGACTAATCTCTCTCTGCTCCTGCGACTTCCCTCCATGCAATGTAGTCACACGATACCCTTCCTTGTCCAAATTCTTGGCAACCATATCCGCATTCTTCTTGGTGTTAACAAACACAATTGCCGTCTTGTCATTAAGCTCATCAAGCAACCTTTGAAGCTTATGGAATTTCTCAGATTCCTTCATCATTATCACATGTTGGCTGATCAAGTCAGTTGCCTTTCCGGCAGTGCCAATGGTCACCACAACAGGATTCCTCAGATACTTCCTAGCAAGCCTCTCCACTGCTGGAGGCATGGTGGCACTGAACATATAAGTGGTCCTATAAATCTTCTTCTCATCAAGCTCCTCATCTTCATTCTCAGGTTTCAAGTTGCTGGAAGGCATGGCATCCAAGACACCCATCACCTGTGGCTCAAAACCCATATCAATCATGCGATCCGCCTCATCGAGAACAACATAATTGCATTGGTTCAGCACAGCATATCGCCGCTCTAAACAATCTATCAAACGACCTGGAGTAGCAATGACAATCTCACAGCCTTGCCTAATCTTAAACCCTTGTTCCTCAATGGACTGACCACCAACAATGGAGACAACCTTAATACCCAAATACTGAGCAAACTTAACAGTCTCATCCTCAATCTGCTGGGCAAGCTCGCGAGTCGGAGCCATAACAACAGCATAGGGACCCTCAGCCTCATTCTCCTCACTCATGGGGGGAAGCCTAGTAATGTAACTCAACATGGGAAGAACAAAAGCAGCAGTCTTACCGGAACCGGTCTCGGCAATGCCAATGACATCACGCTGCTGCAAGCCAAGGGGAATTGCAGCCATCTGAATGGGGGAAGGGGTCTTGTACCCAGCCTTCTCCACCGCCTTCAGAAGCTCATTGCTGAGCTTGCTCTCTACCCAGCTCCGCATGGGGCGAGGTATTTTGGAACCCTTGTAGGAGATGTTGTAGTCCTCCCTGAAGATACGCCAATCCCTCTCCGTCATTTCCTCAAGCTTCTTCTCGCTCCAATGGCGGTCAACCCTCATGTCGAAGGTGTCGTAGAGGTCGGCAGCAGCCTCCTTGCGGCGCTGGGCATCGGCCTCCTCGGGCTTCTCCTCCACGCCGTCCTTGCGACGGATCTGCTCGCGCATCTCCTTCTCGTTCTTGGCGGCGAGCTTCTTCTGCTCGCGGCGGTCCATGCCGGCGCGGAAGCCGCGGCCGAAGAGGAGCTGAGCCTCGTGAGGGTTCTGGTAGAGGGAGTTCATGTCGCGAGATGTGTCCTCGGTGTTCTCCCAGTCGAAGGAGAAACGAAACTTCTCGCTGGGCTTGATCACGCGCTTCTTCGGCTTCTTCGAACCAAGGTACTGTTCTTTGATGGATTCGAGCTCCTTCTCGCGCTCCCGCTCCGCCAATTTCTCCAACCGTGCTCGTTCCCGAGCCCTACTTTCCTCTTCGCGCTCCCTCTCTCGGTTCCGTCGCTCCGCCTCGCGGTCCCGATCGCGTGCCCTATCGCGCTCCCGTTCCCGTTCCCGTTCTCGTTCGCGGTCTCTGTCCCTGTCCCTATCCCTATCCCTGTCCCTGTCCCTGTCGCGGTCGCGGTCGCGGTCGCGGTCGCGCCGATCGGAGTCAGCGGAGGGTTTGGAATCGGCCGCGGAATCGGAGGAAGGTCGATTACGAGAAAGGAGCTGCTCTTGGCGGCGCTTCTGGTTGGCGATTTCCTCCTGACGGCGCTGGAGTGCCAATTGCTCGCGCTGGGCTTTGGTAAGGAAGACAGGCTTGGATGGTGCGGCAGAGTTGGTGGCGGCGGCGGGGGGTAAGGTAACGTCATCGATTGAGGGTTTCATGGCAGTTGGCTGTGCTCCTATGAAGTAACAGAAAAGGAGGAAAAGGGATCGCTTGGTTAATTGCAGGAGGGGACAAGAGAACACACCAAAAGACAAGAGTAGCTCAACACCAACGATCAAGGATTCCACACTCTTCCTTCTATGTTCTTTCAGTGTCAATCCTTTCCCCCTCCCTTTCCAGTTTCTTCTCCTCCTTTTTTTGTTTGATTTCTGAAAAGGACAGAGTTCAGGCCCATTTTATAACAGAAAGCATATATTCCCATTTGGGTCCATGTAGCTTTTAAAGTCCATTAAAATATGATGTTGGACCAAAAAAGAAGAACAAAAACATACAGGATGGTTTTGATTAACTTGCCTCATTACATGCATGCAGCAACCTATTAACCAGCGGCAGACCTTTAAATAAAGTTCAAATCTACAACGTATTAGTCATTGACCTGTCGACTTGAGAGATACTGTAAAAAAAAAAAAAAGCTTGCCTCGTTACCTCCTAATATTTAATTGCTTATGTTACTATGCTTGTGATTCGTCTTGTGAGTTGTGATTTTATACTCCTCTAAATCACACAATGTATTATGTTATAAGTATGATTAAGAAGTAAAAGGAGTACTGCACATACAAGTCATTTGATTTACAACTCATATAAGTTAGGAGAAATTTAACAAAAAGCACGATGGCCCATATACGATTTCTATGGCGTGCTTCGCGTTCTTCCTTCTCCTCCTCCTCTTCCTTCTTCTTCTCCTTCTTCTTCTCCTACTCTTCTTCTTCTTCCTCCATGAAAACGAGTTTCTTGTCAAATTTGTTCGATCTCCTTCGTGCATTTTCTCTTTGCCTTTTCATTCGTTATTTTATCTGCGTTTATCATTTGTATTCTTGCTTCGATTTTTTTTCTATTTTCATGGTTTCTGAAATCAAGCTTTGAAATCGTTTTGCAGATAATGGAACTTCAGAAATACACCCAAACGATTACAGAAATACACCCAATCGATTACAGAAATACACCCAAACGATTATAGAGATACACCAAAGGATTACATAAATACATCCAAAGGATTACAAAAATACACCCAAAGGATTTAAAAAATACATCCAAAATTCGTTGAAGTACACCTTATGCATAATTCAGAACTCTTCCTCTTTCTCCTCCTCATCTTCTACTGCTGCTTCTTCTTCTTCATTTTTTTATTTCATATTCTCATAATTCTTTTTTGGAGGAAAAATCAAATAAAGAAGAAAAAAATACAAAATGTTGCAAAATCAAAAGAAGAACGAGGAGAAACACGACGAGGAATATGAAACAATTCAAAAACAAAGAAGAAGAAGAAGAGGCACGGAAAAAAAAGAAGAATGAGAAGAAAAAGATGAGGCATTGAGAAAAAAAAAAGAAAAAAAATAAATGACTTGTATGATTTGTATGGAAAAACGCTTGTATGTGAAAAATTTCTAAAGAAGTAATCATATGAGAAAATAATTTTAAACCAGTTAACAAAATTATTAAGAAAGATTAATTTTTATAATTTTAATAAAAAAGACCAAATCTTTTCTATAAAAAAATAAATATACCCGTAAGTTATTTTTTAACATATATTTTCTATAATTATCTATTATACTTAAATTTGGTTTCCATTAAATATAATTACTTACATTTTATACTTATTGTTGTTCGAATAATGTCACTGCTGCTTAGATCTAGTATTTGGAAGGTTGAAAAAGTATGAATGAAAACTTGTGTTTTTTTTCTAATTTTTAATTTATTTATTTATTTATTTATTGTTGATGATAGATTGATACTGTTTTGTATTTAAATGTTTTTGGTAGCTTCTAAATCCCTAATATAATATTTTGAAGCTGCTTGATTTTCCTAGTTGATGAATATATATGCATAGAAAAAACTGCATACTGAGATCAAGTTGTAATGTTATGAGCTTGTGATTTATATCTTCGTTACGTACTTAATCTCAGAATAAATCACACAAATAAACTAAATGAAGATTAATATTATCCAAAGAATTAATATTTAAAATGGTCTCTAAAATTTAACTCCTGATTTAATGTTATTTTCGAATTTTTAATTGACATAAATTGTATCCTAAAATTTTAAAACGTGCTTTAAATTAGCCTTTTTGTCCCGTCATTAGAAAAATAACGTGACAAATTTAGTTGATACCTGGCAGTGACACAAGAAAAACGATGTCGTATTTCAAAAACCCAATTCCCTGTTCCTTCATCACTGAAAGGGAGTCAAATTTTTATGGTGCCAAATCCAAAAAAACCAACAAGAAATTCCTGCAACATCCTTCCACTACCGGCGTATTCGTAATCGTTGCAACCTCTTCTTTGGTTGTGTAACCTTGGTTACTGCACCAATATGCACCGTTTGTCGCCCCCTCTTTCTCCTCCTCCTTATACTGTATATTCTTGTTCTTTCTCTTATCTATTTTGTTTTGGCAGAAATAATCAGCCTCTGAATCAGCCATTTTAATCACATAAAAAGCTTTCTTATTTTCTATTTGTGAATGCAATGCAGAGAAAGTGAAAAAAAAAAGTGGAGCAGCACTCACAACGATAGCAGCAGAATCATATGTGTCGGGGTCCGAGGTAGGGGCACCAGGGTCCGAGGTGAGGGCAGCGATGTGGTCAATGGGGGAGGAGGTAATGGTTCTGGCGTTGATGGCTTTGAAAACGTGGAAGGGACTCTTGATGAAAAAAGAGGGTGAGATGAGGTTGTAGTGTTGCACTGGAACCCTATCTCCCATTCTGTATTTTCTTTTTCGATAATAATAATGATACTTAAGAATCATTTTGAAGTAAAATGGAGGAAGTAGAAGAGGTTGTAGTTGTTGTTGTGAATGAAGCAGTTGCTCATGCGTGTATAGACGTGTATAGATGAAAGTAATGATGATTACTTGATCACTGAAAATGAATTGGAGAGAAGTCATAGAAAAAAGGAGAGAGCACGGGTGATGGATTTAACGGCTATATGGAGGGAGAATGAAAAAAGAAGTGATGAGTCTAAAGTTGAGCATGAGACCATACCTAAGGTTTTTGAAACTCAAAGCAGTACCCAAGGCATGGCTACTTAAGGAGGAGGAAGAAGAAGAGGGAGAGTAAAATGACGTCGTTTTGGAACAAATAGCAAAACGACGTCGTTGAATTGTGCCAGGTCAGCTTTCGAGTGACAGAAATGGACGGAAGGGCCAACTTGAGGCACGCGTTAAAATTTCAGGGTATAATTCGGGTCAATTAAAATACGAGGGTTAAATTAAATTGGTGATCAAATTTTAGGGATTATTTTGAGTATTAGCTCTACACAAATGTTATAAAATAAGATGATTTACATATATATCCAATTTTATCTTTGTTTAAATTGAATTAACTAAATTCGATTTACGTTTTTTTAATGTAAATCGAATCAATAATAGTAAATCAAAACTAATTGATTCGATTTACTACTATTGTATATATAAATTGAATTTAGTTTATTCGATTTAGTATTATACAGATTATATATTATATTTTAGCTTTAAAATATAAATGTCAATAAAAAATATCTCGTTTAGATTCAAATAAAATATAAAAAAATAAAACGAATAAGAATAGAAATCTAACTTTTGTGTTTTAGTTCAAATTCCAAAAATTTTTACATTTTTATAAACTTATAAATATAAAATAGAACATTAAACAATTTCTAAAAATTAATTAAAAATCATCATTTACCTCGTTAGCATCTAAAAAATCATTACCGGGATTTTTGAGGTTAAAAAAAATTAATATAAAGTATATCCCTCTAAGGTGGCATAGAAGTTAAAACTTAATTTTTTTTTAAAATCAGAAGTAACAGATAATTATACAATATATAATAACCAACTATATTTATACAATATGTAATTTAAAAAATAATTAAAATATTATATCAATTAAATTATTATTTAATTTGTGTATCAATTTAAATTACATATTGATATAGTATTTAATTATTTCTTAAATTATATATTATTATAGTATATCAATAAAAAAAATTTATTTGGAGAAAGAAATTTACATTCCCAAATATAGCTATTACTCTTATGAAAAAGTGTGTTAATTTAACTTGTATTTTGTTTTTTGCAAGTTTTCTTAAATGTAACAATTTGTAATAGATTTTCTTTCAAATTATGTGTTTTTGAGAAGTTAGAAGAATTAGTTCAAGTATGAATTTAATTTCTCAAAGAGCAGAATATGTACTTGAGTATGTCAAGAGAAGTCCCGGACATTCTTCATGCTCAAAGAGAAGCTGAGATTGATGACAACGTAAATGGTTATCTCTCCAATCCATACTATGTTTTATGTTAGAGGAGTGTTAGGGGCTAGCAACTTTTGTGTTTTGTAACCATCAATTAGCCATCAATAATGTTTTTAGTGGTGTGAGATTACATTTAATGGTGGGAGATCACTCACTTTTCTTTTGATGATTAAGTGCTGGCCACAAAACACAAAAGTTGCTGGCCCCTTAGACTTTTTCTTTATGTTATGCTTATTAACTTATGTGCATAGTTTATAGAGTCACTATGAATGTTTGCAAGATGCTCTTAAAAATGGAAGCTGAGTTATTTAAATAGATCATATTTAGAGAAAAAAGCTAAAGTTAAATGTAATATTTTTACTATCAGAATGTCATGTTTTTTGCTGTGTCACTCTGATAGCGAGGAGTATTACGATAACTTTAAATATATCTTTACATATTAGGAGCCTTTAAATTAAAAACCGCATTTTCTTCGTGTGAAAAACCGGAAATACTTTTTCTTTTCTTTCATTACACAATCATACATGCATACACTTTAACCACAGCACATCACATATGTATATATATAAAAGAAACTTCCATACAATTAACATAGCAGCGGCAACAATTCCGACTTCTACCGCGGTAGTAACAGCCATCGAATACCACATGCAATCACAGTAACTCAACCCTGGGATATTAACATTGCGTAAAACTTAATAACTTATAACAGAATAACAACAGTAAGAAATCCAGGATAAGAGCGACTTACTGCAGAGAAGAACCAAAGAACGAAGTAATAGCAACTCCAGTTATGACGAAAAACCTCAGCAGCAACTACAGCAATAACATAGTGACAACAATGTCCTAGAAATAGAAAGAATGGAAACCAGAAACAAGAACACCTTTACCAACGGCAGTAGCGCTAACTCAACCAGTTCTAGCAGTGTTTTTCGGCGACCACAACCCGTTTTTCGGCGACAGAGGCGCAGTGGCGCGGCTGGTTTCTCCTTCGGGAGCAGCGGCCCCGCAGCTTCGCGGGTGATGACAGTAACGAGCCTGGTTTCGACGATGGCAGAAGCGGCGAAGACGAAATCCTCCTCCTCCTCGCGTATCAGCAACGGCAACGACTGATCTAACGGCGACGGGCCAGCGGCGGCGACGACAAAGCTGGCTGCAGCTCTCTCCCTCGTGCATCTTCCTCCTCGGCGACCATGGCGACGGCGAAGATCCCCTTTAACAGTGGCGATGCATTGGTAATAGCTCTTCCTCCTCTCTCTCTCATTATCGCACTCCCTCTCTCGGGTTTGACACTTATCCCCGCCATCACTGTCTCCTCCCTTCCCTCTTTCCTCCCTTTTCTCTTTCCCCTCCTCTTTTCTTTTCTTTTCTTTCCATTGGGTGTAAGAGGTGGCAACATGTGTGTGTGAGAGGGAATGAGAGTATGACTATGTTGTTAAGGTTAGGGTTTGTGGTAGAAATTAGGATTTGGTAGAGTAAAAATTTTAATAAAAATAAAAGAGTAGAGAAATAATTTAAAACCAAAATAAATATAAAATAATTATTTTAAATATAGATCTTTAGTTTGTTTAATCATTTTCTTATTTTAAATTGTTATTATTAGTTAGTTTATGATAATGACTTAATTAATATAATTAGATTATGCTGATATTTTTTAGGATTCTTTTCATACTAATGAGATTAATATAGTATCTTTGTCTCTAAACTTATTTGATTTACTAATTCTAGCTTGATGTTCTAAAAATGATGCAGTAAAAATTCAAAATGGTCATACATATATGATAAATTTTCATTTATGTCACAGGCTCATTTTTTATTATTTAATTTTTTATTTTGATATTTAGAGTAGAATAAAGTCAAAATTGTCATTACCTAATATCAAATATTCATATACATAAAACTACATACTATTGTTTATTTATAAATATAATTTACAAAAATTGTTCATGTATTAGTAAAAAATTAATGTGTTCTAATTTTATACTTTACATGTATATGTCAAAATTTAATACAAGATCTGATTGACAAGAGTTTCATGCAATTATATAAATAGTGAGACATTATTGTTGAATTTAAATTTTTGTCTTTTATTTAATGTGTTTTGAACTTAACTATAAAATCAATTTTTAGAATTTTGAATATTTTGTTAATGAAATTATAGTATAGATAAATTCAATATTTCTTAAATGATATTTACCTTTGTATACTTAATAGAAAATTTACATAATTAATATATTTTAACTAAATATATATAAAGCACTAATAAAATAAAACAGAAAGCCAAAAATATATTTATATTTTTTACATTAATTCTAATAATTTTATATAAAAAATGTACTTATGTGATTTTACAAATAAATTTGTTGATTTGGATAATAAAATTATCCATTGTTTTTATAAGATTAGGTTGGTTTAAATATAAATGGATTGTTATAACTTGCTATTTTTCGAAATTGACACAATAAAATATTACATAGAATTCGTCTTTTAAAAAATATATTACATAGCGATTTTCCAAAACAATTTGTTAAATTGAAAATTAAAACTATATTTTGTGCTTATTAGATTTTTTAAAATAATGAATACTAAAAATCTATGTCTTTACAAATTTATATATAGGGTTAAGTACAATTTTGGTTCCTAAGGTAGGAGTTAAAATTTTTTTTCGTCTTCGATTTTTTTTCGCTACAAAATGGTCTCAAAAGTTTCAGTTTGTTTTAAAATCGTCATTTTTACCAAATTTTTATTTTTATTAACATTTTATCCCTAATTAAAAAATTATAAAATAAAATTAAAAAAAGAAAGAAAGGGAACGACAGGGGGAGAAAGAAAGAGAATGGGGGGAGAGAAGGAAAGGGGGGAGAAAGAGAGTCGGGGGTGGGAAAGGTAACGCCACCGCCTGTGATGGAGAGTGGGAAATCTCCATGCCGGCGCCGCCGCTGCTCCTTTCTTCCTCAGCATACACTCACGCCACTGCCACCACCGCATCGCCGTTCTCGTCGCAATTTGCGGCATCGCCACCACTGTCGCAATCCTTTCCACGCAATCCGCCACCACCACCGCATCTCTCTTCCCCTTACGATTCGCAGTTCACCGCCGCAGCCCCTCCTCCCCAACCACTGTCGCAGCCCATTTTTTCTTTAATTTTTCGGGTTTTGCTTTTGTTGTTGCTTTGATTTCATTATCCATTGTTGTTGGTGGTGTTGTTCTTCTAGTTGTTGTTTCATTGTTGTTGTTTCACTGCTTCTGCTTTGTGCTTATGCATTCTGCTCCTGTTTCTGCATTTTGGAAAAGAAGGGGGAAGGACATTTTCGTCCAAAGGACGATTTTAAAACAAACTAAAATTTTTGAGACTATTTTATAGCGAAAAAAATGCCGAGGACGAAAAAATTTTTGCAGCCCCTATATTAGAAACCAAAATCATACTTAACCCTTATATATACGGTTAAATGTTTTATATTTGGTCAACCCACATATGGCGCTGGCATTTTCCTAATTATTATTATTATTATCCTATCCTATAACATACCTTGAAAGAAGGTTATTTCTGTAGTGGAATTCCAACGTGTCATCCTTTATGTTCATTCTGAGTTTCTATCAAAATATCAATGTTTTCACTCTTCACTCATCATGACCCTTATTATCATACCACTCCTACATGAAACTATTCTCATTACACTTCACATCTCATGACCGTGTCTTATTTTTCTATCTTATTTTTAAGCTTGCTTTAAATGTACACACTTTCCTGAAATTTCAAATTTTGTATTTTTGAATTCAAATTCAAAATTAAAAAAGGAGATATCTCCATTCTCTATTTTCAGTTTTTTCTCTTTCTCCTACTCAAAAGTAAAAAAGAGATTCTCTCCATTATTTTTTCTCCTCCATTCACTTATTATCTTCTTCTTTAGTTGTTATAGGTCTCCGCCGTTCACTTTCTTGAGACACACCCCAACTATTAGGCGGAGGCACAAAGCTCTGTAGAGGATCTACTTCAATCACGGATTCGTAATGTTTTTCAATGATGAGTTATGTATGTTCCTTATTATTTGATCTAATGTATATCTTCTAATTTTGGTAATATTTGAAATGTTATTGTTGTTGTTATACATATGCGTCTTTGTTTGGTATGTAGTTATTCATGCAAAAAATCCAAAACTTCATTATTGCTGCTGAAAATCTATTTCCAATTCGTCAAAAGGTCTTAACTTCATTTCCTCTTATATTCAATTTGCTCACAATATACAGAACCAAATAATAAGGATAATTTATTTTCACATAATTCAAGTTATATCTCCACCAGCTTCTCCCCATTGTCCAAAAATTTATTCCATGGTCAAAACTGTATCTAAGTACCAGGCTACTCATTATTCAATGGTAAAGTTATGTGTTAACTTAATACTCAATAACTTATGTTATCGTTTATATTTCTTCATGATTTTTTCCATTCATTCCTTTTATTCTCACTATCACAGTTGTTGCCTTCAAAATTTGCTTCTTTGGCATTCCCTTCAAAGCTGTCTTATGTCAACGTACATCAAAAGGTTAGACCTTCTTTCATAATAGGACTTTGTTAGAGGGATTCAGAAGTTTTTCTTTCCAGGAGATGGCGCAAATTTTGTCTTCAACATGGCATAGTCGAAGGGAACAAGGTTAAATTTGACGTCCCTGTTGATGATGAGAAATCAATGAATTTAAAAGTTTTAAGTATTTGGTATTTGTTAGGATTTTCTCTTCTATCAAATACTATAGATCTTTTTGGATATTCATTATGCAGTTAATTTGTTTCTATTTCTCATGATTTTTTCTATTTATATATGTAATGGATATATTTATTTGAATACAGTAGTCTAATTATCATGTTCATTCTTTTCTTCTTTATTAATTTCTGTTTTTTTATTAATTTTTCTTCTCGAATAGCTTTCGTTGTATTCTTACATGGTATCCAAGTTCCTACTACGAAATTGATGCATTCTAATAATCAGAGGACTCTTTGCAGTGATATGATAATTTTTTAACTGATAAAATTTTGAATTAAATCATATTTATGTAATCAAGTCAGCTTAGTCGCCACCAGCTTCAAAATTTCTCTTATATCATATGTAACGGCAATTTATATACTACTGAAAAATCATATAATCCTCATAATATGTTTCTATCAGATTTCTTCAATAAATACATAACTATTTGTATAGATGTATTATCCTGTATGCCTAAACATAAAGTGGATTATTATAACTCAATGCACCCAAACCATACATCCATTAATATTAAACTTGCTATGATAACTCAAATTTATATTCTTAAACACAATTTCACACTTTCATGTCGTATATAATTTTTGTAGTATTTATTTTAAGTATATATTTAGTGCGTTGTTACTTTAAAGGGGTAAAGTATTAAATTGGTCCCTTACATTTGAGCGTAATCCTATTTTGGTCCTTAAGGTTTAAAGTGTCATATTTGAATCCAAAAAAGTCATTTAGCTTCAATATAGTCCTACCGTGAGGTCAAAGTTAAATAATTAATGAAATACCCTATATGACAGCAGTACAAGAACAAGATCGATAATCTAGAGAACAAGTACAAGCTCTAGAGGCACAAAATCAACTGTAGATGCATCAATACATTTATTTATCATTCTTCTTACAATTTAAATGAAATATGTTTTATAGAACTAAAGAGAATGATAAATAAATATATTGATGCATCCACGGTTGATTTTGTCCCTCTGGAACTTGTACTTGTTCTCCATATTATCGACCATGTTCTTATACTACTGTTATGTAGATATTCCGTTAATTATTTAACTTTGACCTCACGATGGGACTACATTGAAGCGAAATGAAACTTTTTTGGATTCAAATAGGACACTTTAAACCTTAAAGACCAAAACAGAATTACGCCCAAACGTAAGGGACCAATTTAGTACTTTACCCTACTTTAAAGTATTGGATTAGTTTCAAAGACTTCTCATTCATTTTAGACATAAAATAGCTCAATCATTGTTTTGGCACTTATTTTATACTAATTTGTTTTAATGAATTTGTATTCCACTCGATATTTTAACCTTTCTCTAAATTATACTTTTTTATTCCTTTTTTCATTGTTGTATAATAGTATAGAGTACTCAGTTCTTTATCTATTTTACTATTCACATTATTATTTTTTTGTTTTCATATTTAGTTACATGTGTCACTTAAATTCGTACATTTTACCTGTTTTTTTTTGTACAATATCATTACTCATAATTCCAATTATCTATCATGATTTTCTTTCAGCCAATCATGTTAATTATATGCCATGATTATCTTTATGTTCTTCCTTATTATTATTGATCCTTTTTGTGAAAGTCATGATGGTTGTTACCAAAACAACTCTTTCAGCACCATTACCAAATTAGTTTGATTATATTTTCTTCCATTATCTTTTTTTTTATTTTAAACAATGACTTCATCTTTCAACTTGCTAAAGGATATTGAAGCTGTCAATGAAAATCAAAACTATAAGATAAAGGTCAGAGTCCTGAAGTTGTGGTCAATCTCACCAAAGGAATAAAAAATTCAAAAATTCATGCTTGAGATGGTGGTTATGGATGAAGTGGTAATGCTCTCCTTTTCAAAGTTTGTACTAAAACTACTGATTTTGATATTATATTTCTCTGCATTACAGTTCTTGAATTAAATTATATGTTTAGGGCGATCGTATACAATGCTCAATTAGAAGTCCTCAAAGAAGGTTGTTTGAGGATGATTTATCTAATGGGATGATTTACACCTTATCAAACTTTTCACTTGCACTAAATGATAAAAAATACAAGCCCATAAGTCATTCTCATCGTATCTATTTCAAGAGAGAAACTCAGCTTAGGATGGTATCGGATGTGAACTTTCCTTCCAATATTTTTCGTTTTGTACCCAATGATCTCATTCTTAACCATACTAATACTCGATCTCATCTTATTGATATGTGATACTATACAATTTAATTGAGATTTTTTTTTTCATTCTTAGCCCACAATTGATTACATTTACATTTTATCTCATCAGATGTTATGGGACTCCTTACTGCCAAAGGTGATATTATTGGGTTTTCTATGAATGAAAAAAAGTCTATCTACATTACCATTAAGCTTGATGATATGGAGTTAGTTTTCATATTTTTAATAACTTTTTCTATGTCATTTTTAGAATGTTTAGTGAAAATCATATTTTGCATTCTTATTTTATTTTTCTAATCGTATATATCTTCTTAGTGGACACGGTAAGATCAGATGCATTCTTTGGGATGAATTTGCTACAAGATTGGTCCAACATTTTGAGAAATAACCTACTTCTGAGTATATTATTATTATTATCCAATTTGTTAAATTCAATATGTTCAAAGGTGCCTTATTACAAATATATAACTATTCAAGTACATAATTAAGAATTCTTTTTTAATCATTAATCAACAATCATTTTATAGGAGCTATGGGTATCCAACACGAATTATAATTCAATTCTGTATGTTAACCCTGACCTTCAGGAGATTAAGAATTTCAGGCAAAGGTGACTCTATTTAATTTTTGTATTGTCATTTTTTTTTTACATTCTCATCTAAGTATTTTTTTTTCTCATGGTACTAATAGTTTATCATTTTTATTACAGAATTATAATGTCTGGAGTCCCTCATGCCAATCAACTCACTCAAATTACTACAAATCCTGCATATAAACTGAAAGATGATCTCCTAAATCGATCTACTTATAAGCCTATATGCGAGCTTAAAGAGTTAATTGAGGTTTGACTCCATCTTATATAAATAACCAAGACTTATTATTTATGACATTTCTATTTTTTTTAAATTCTAGAATGGTTCTTATGTTACCATTGGAACTGTTTTTGCTATCAATTCAAAGAATGGTTGGTGGTACAAGGGATGCAAGAAATGTTTCTATTCGCTGAAGAAAAGTGATAAATCATATCACTGTACTACCTATGATACATTTCCATCCTCTCATACTCCTAGGTAATCAGTTTATAAGAACCATATCATATTCATTATTTCATTCTATCATATACATTAGCTAATTATCATGTATTTGTATCTTTTTTTAATCATGTATAGCATTAACTTTAGGGTTGCTGATGACACTGACACTACATCATTTATTTTATATGACAAAGAAGCTACAACTTTTTTTGGCACTACTATTTCTGAAATTAGGCTTGCTTAACTAACCAGGGTACTATTTAACTTCGTATGCTCCAATGGGCACCATATACCACTACAAATTTTTTGGATGCTAATTCAACATGTTTTACTAACATTTTATTTTTTTTACAAGGGTGGCATAAATGAGGGGTATCCCATTGAGTTAGATTCTTTTAAGAATAAGAAGTTCTTATTAAAGTTTCTGTTAAGATGGAAGACACTAACTCTTTTCAACCATACAAGATAATAGTTATTAAGATATGTGGAGATATTTCTATCATTTCTGCTTTTGTGGACAAGCATAACATTTATAGCGTGAGTTAATTTCATTCACTTCTTTTTGTACAAAAAATTTAACGCCAGTGATTTTCTATAATTCAACTAATAAATATTTATAGATGGTGATGCTGGAGAATCTTCTGCATGTGTTATTCCATCATATGAAGAAGGTAAAATATATTTTTCTTTTAAATTTGGTGTTTTATTCCAATTTCATTAATATTTGTTCACTATTATACAAAATATAAATTTGTACACCTTCAGATATGTGGGATGCTGGTGATCCTGTTCATTTCTGCATTTATTGTAAAGCAGCAATGTGGAATGCTAAAAGACTTTCCAAAAATAAAAAAAAATAAAATTGCAAAGTTTGGTTTATGTTGCATGGATGGAAAGGTTGAGCTTCCATTTCTTAGAGAAATTCTTATTATTCTTCAAGACATGCACTGTATAGATAATGAGAAAGGAAAATACTTTCGGAAACACATATGTAAGTTTAATTCTATGTTTGCTTTCACATCTATGGCTGGAAAAATAAATCGTTCTTTGAACAATGGATCAACTCCACCTACATTTTCAATTAGAGGACACAATTATCATTCAATTGGTAGTTTACTTCCAATCGAAAAAGATAGGTCCATATTTGCACAACTTTATATTTATGATACGGAGAATTAAATTGAAAATTGCATATCTGCTGTAAGGTACACAGTTCCATCAAGTTACTAATTTTTTTAAATGAATTAATACTTAATTTGCAATACGTCAAGGTTTTAATTATTTTTTTTATTTTAAAATTTATGCTAGTAATGTTGATTCCTCAAACATTATTGAAAGTGAGATTGTGCACCATCTCAAGGAAATGTTAGACAATCATAATCATCTTGCAAAATGTTTCGTTCTGCCAGAGATAGATTCAACGCCGAGAATCATGCAAATATTAGGATGAAGCTTATTCGTAACCGGATTAAGGATGGAAGAGTATACAACTTACCAACAACTTCCGAGGTTATTATTCTAATTGTTGGAGACATTGATGATTCAATTCTAGAAAGAGATATAATCATTGAATCCACTTCCAAAAAATTGCAAAGGATTGATCTTCTTCACTCGTTATAATTGTCACTTCAATATCCATTAATTTTTTCGTACGAAGAAGATGGTTTTAGACCAGGCATTGAAACTTCAACAAGATACGGGAGTAGTTCTACAAAGAAGAGAAAAAATATAAGCATCAGAGAGTTCTTCTCATATCGAATTCAAATGAGATTCGAAGATTCTCCAATTTTGTTTTATTCTCGAAGATTATTTCAACAGTTCTTAGTGGATGCTTACAAAATGATAGAGTTTGAACGTCTCAGCTTCATAAGGAATAACCAACCAAAATTGAGGGTTGACAAGTATAGTGCACTACATGAGTCATTGGTTCGAGGTAAAGCAAATGCTGTCGCTACCAGTCAACGTATAATACTTCCGAGCAGTTTCACTGGTGGACCAAGCTACATATTTAACAATTGTAAGGATGCTTTTGCGATTTGTAAATATGCAGGATATCCCAGTTATTTTGTCATAATAACATGTAATCCTGAATGTGATGAGATTAAACGTCTACTAAAGGACACATGTTTTAAAGTGGAAGACCGTCCTGACATTGTCTCTAGAATTTCACATAAAGTTGAATGAGCTTATTATGGACTTTAAGTAAGGAAAATTCTTTGGCGAGATATCTACTTGTAAGTAATACAAATTTTGTTGTTTACTTAACTTTCATGTAATATTGTTAACATGTGTTATTTATGACAGATGTGTGCACAGTAGAATTCCAAAAATGCGAACTACCACATGCTCATATTTTGTTGTTCATGGATCTAAATCATACACCTAAATCACCAACTCAAATTGACAAGTTGATTTCTACTGAGATACCAGATAAGATACGGAGGCCTAAACTATATGTAGCAGTAGAGAAGTTCATGATGCATGGACCGTGTGGTCATCATAACAAAAAAGTCCTTGCATCATTAACGGACGTTGCTCTAAGTTCTATCCAAATCCATTTGGAAGGAGGACTATCATTGATGAAGATGGATTTCCGAAATATAGAAGAATTGATAATGGTCCTCAATTTCTAATAAGAATGTTATACTTGACAATTCTTACATTGTACCATACAACCCGTCGCTGCTGTTAAAATATGGTTGCCATATTAATGTGGAGAATACATGTCAGACTTCTGCAATAAAATATCTTTTCAAATACGTTCGCAAGGAAAATGAGAGTTACATTTGCTTTTTATCAATCAACAAGTGATGGTGATTGTCAATAGGTTGTTAATGAAATAGGTAATTATTATGACTGTAGAAACATAGCAGCATGTGAGGCTGCTTGGAGGGTATTTGGGTACGACATGCAACAAAAAGAACATTCAGTCATTAGATTACCATTCCCTTTACCTAATGAACATTCAGCGGTCTTTAAGGATCATGAAAACATCATCGATGTTATAGAAAGGGTAGATGGCAAGCTAACAAAGTTGTTAGCATGGTTGGCTAATCAATTGTTTCCTTTTGGCCGATCTTTTACGTATAGCCAATTTCCTAATAGATTTGTATGAAACATATTCATGTGGATGCCAAGATAGCAAGGTTTTTCAATTGGTCGATTAACGCATGTGTCCCGTGGTAATGAAGAAGATTATTACTTGTGACTTCTACTAAACATACAAAAAGGTTGCATGAGTTTCATCGATCTTCGAACTGTTGATGGTGTTGTTCATTCCACCTTCAAGGAAGCGCAGTTGTTGCAAGATGATAAAGAATTTATTGATGCTATGATAGAAGCAAGCACATGGGCTTCTACGAGTTACATTAGAGATCTTTTTGTTGTTTTGTTATTATCATACATCTCCAGTCCTATAAATGTTTGGAAAAAATGTTATCAAATACTTTCTGAAGACATCCTATATTCTGAAAGGAAAGTTCTACACTATGAAGGTAATATTTTTAAACTTTATTTATTCTCATGTACATATTTAAGTTTACAATGATAATTTTAGTTATTTTCAATGTAGAGTTACAACTATCTGATGAGCAAATTATAAATCTAACTCTTTACAAGATTGAAGAAAAATTACAAGCTAATGGTAGATCACTTAAAGAGTATGATCAGATGCCTCTCCCATCCTTGGATGCTAGAGATGGAATAGAAGATCGTCTAATAATGGACAAGATAAACTTTGATTTATCTGACCTGAGAGATGAGTTGTCAAAAAATTTACCCAACATGAATTTAGATCAGCAAAAAGCATTTGATACTATTATTCAGGCTGTTAATGAAGATGTTGGAGTTTTTTCTTTGTATATGGATATGGTGGTACTGGAAAGACATACCTTTACAAGACACTTTCAGCTGCTATACGGAGTAAAGGTGAAATTGTATTGAATGTGGCATCCAGTGGGATTGCATCCTTATTACTCCCTAATGGCCGTACAACTCATTCAAGATTTAAGATACTGCTTGATCTAAATGAGGATTCTGTATATTGTATCAAGTAAAACACTTCTCTAGCCAAGCTGGTATGTAAAGCAAAGCTTATTATATGGAATGAGGCATCAATGTTGAATAAGCTATGTTATGAAGCTTTGGATAAATATTTGCGAGATATTCTAAAGTATGAGAAATGTTATAATCCAGATTTGCCTTTTGGTGGGAAGGTTGTTTTGCTAGAAGGTGACTTTAGGCAGATTCTTCCAGTAATACCAATGGGATCACGACAGGATATTATGCTCTCTTCCATAAACTCATCATATCTTTGAGAATTATGCAAAGTTTTGAAGTTGACAATCTACATGCGCCTTACGGTTGGAGCAAACCAATCGCAACTAGGGCAAATTTCTAAATTCGCAACGTGGTTACTAAGTATTGGTGACGGTTTGGTAGGTAATTCAACTGATGGAGAAAGTGAAGTAATCATTCCCGATGACATCCTTACTCAGGATACTAACAAAACTTTCAATCAGTTGGTTTGTTTTGTGTATTCAAATTTGTTGTTAAATTTAAATAATACATCATACTTCAGAGATAGAACAATACTTGCACCTACACTTGAGATTGTTAATGATGATAACAAGCACATCATGAAATATTTAGTGGATGAGGAGAAGACCTATCTAGCTCTGATTCATTGTATGTAGAAGAAGAAAACATAGAATCTGAGTTAGATACAATCACATCTAATATTCTGAATGCTATAAATTGTTCTGGTTTGTCGCCTCACCAGTTGACTCTTAAAAAAGGTGTACCGGTTATGTTACTACGAAACATTGATCAATCAAATAGGTTATTCAATGGAACAAGATTACATGTACACAAGTTGGGCAATCATGTTGTTGAATGTATTACATTAACGGGTGAAAAAGCAGGACAAGTGGTTCTAATACCACGTATGAACATGATCCCCAATAACCAAACTATTCCATTTAGGTTTCAGAGGAGACAATTTCCATCAATTGTCTCATTTTGTATAACTATTAATAAGTCTCAGGATCAAACTTTGACAACTGTTGGTTTATATTTCCCTAAGTATGTTTTTACACACGGTCAGCTTTATGTTGCTCTTTCAAGAATAACATCAAAATATGGGTTACGAGTATTAAATGAGAATAATTCTACTAGATTAAAAGATACAACCATTAACATGGTTTATAGAGAAGTTTTTCTAAATGTCTGTTGATTATGTATCATTTTAAATTCTATTTAACATGTATTTTTTAAATATTTATGTTCTACAAAAATTGTTAATTTCTGTATGTATTGCTTTATGTAAAAGTATGAAATTTTTTTTCTGAATTGTTGTACTAAAAAAGTCATATATATACTCTTTCAATATTATAAGAAATTAAAATGATATAAATATTTTTGATTAACGATCCAATTTATTATAAAACACTCATACATATGTTAATAACATAAAAACACTTTTATAATAAATGGTTTTCATTAAACTTACCATACCCGTGCATCGCACGGGGCAATTCACTAATTATTATTATTGTGTGTTATTTTATATATTAAAAATGTATATTTTGAATTTTAAATAGTTGATTGATAATTAATATATAATATATATGTATATGTATATATATTATTTTTGAACAGTACTTTTGGTTATAAATTTAATTTTTTTAGTCTTACAATTAAATAATATATTTTAAATTTATACTTTTAAACATTATTGATCAATTACTGACAAAAATAATAAATTTTATTGGCATTGTAGTATAATATATGGGGGGCTTCTGTAGTGGCCAAGAAGTTAAGGTGGCTAAAATGATGATGTGTGTTGTATTTGTTGGTGACACGTGCAGTGGAAACTTGTGATTGATTGTACTATGACCAAGTGAATTTATTAATTACAGTAAAAATAATAATAGTTGGTAACATTAATGAAGGGCAAAATCATGAAATTTAAATGAAAAAGTATAGGTAGACAATAAAAATATTAAATAATGTGAATAATGGATATATCGGATGTTCAATTCACTAGGTGTGTGGATAGTTATCCTAATATTAAGATTTAGGTGGGTAATTTGGGGGTGTAGTGTGTTTTACTTTATTGGATCAATTTTAGAGCCCATTGTTCATATTGTTCACAAAAGCCATTCTCTACCTAGCAAAGTCCGAAATGAAATTTATTTTTGGGAAAAACTTATTAGAAAAAAATAAAAGAAATTTAAAAACTACAGTTAAGGTTCCAACTTCAAAAAGGGGACTTAGTCAATGGATAAGGTGAAATTCGTTGTGGGTCGTTGTCGCGGCACCTGTTAGGTATTTACCGGAGAAGGTGATTTGCGTGGATTATTCTATCAAGGTGTTGGAAGCGGGGTATATCATGGGCTGCGTTGAATGGCACTAGTCGGAGGTGGGGAACAAGCGTTTTGGGTTATTAGCGTCGTACCTGGTAGGCACGGATCGAAGAAGGATGTGTGCGTGGAATTGAACATCAAGATGTTGGAAGCATCTTGGTGCAACTGGTATATCGTCGGTAGCATTGGCAGTCGCTACATTCAGGTATGTTATCATCCTTTTTCTATTTCTTCCTGCCGCCATTGTTGAGTTCTCTGTTTTTGTTGTTAGTATCTTGAATGAGTATGGATCTTGGAAGCATATTAATTGGCCATCTTTGGATTATTATTGAAACTTCAATGAAAGTGTCTTACTTTTGTTGGTTTCCAACATGAATAAATTTAATAGAGTATCAAAACGTGGCATGTGATTGTACAAAAAGTTTAACAATAATGTGTGTACATGTTTTAGCATTCATGAAACAAATTTTTCCCTTACTTTCTTCCTATCTTTAGAAAGTATTATTGGTTTGGTTGGTTAGCTTCTTGTTGCTGAGAAGATCTATGTATCACACCATCTATGTATATATGGCTTATTTGTTTACATTGGTTGTTTAGAGAGAGTCATTAGCAATAAAGAGTGTTTGTGTTAGAAATTTTTGTTAGAAGGGTCGAAGGATATTTGAGTACTTCTCCACAAATATCACTACAAATTATGATCGAACTTATCTATTTGAGTTTTCTTTATTTTATTTTATTTCGATTTCCAATTGTTTTTACGCAAAATAAACCTTTTACTTTCAAGTTATACTTTAGTTCGTATTTATTCTTCTCCAATGTTTTGGATTTAAATAAACTCTTCTATTTATCATCTTTTTTTCCTTCCTTCGGTTGGAAGGGTTAAAGGAGATTTGAGTTTTTTTCACAAATGCCACTGCAAGTTATAATCTAATATATCTATTTGAATTTATTTTATTTTATTTTATTTCAATTTTCAATTATTTTTGTACAAAATAAACCTTTTATGTTCGAGTTATGCTTTAGTTCTACTAATACTCTTTTTTTGTCTGATATCTTGGGTTAAAATAAATCCCATGTTTATCTTCTTTCTCCTCTTTTTTTGTTGAAAGGGTTGAAGAAGATTTTAGTGCTTTTTCACAAATGACACTGTAAGTTAGGATCTAATGTATCTATTTGAATTTTTCTTATTTTAGTTTATTTTAATTTTCAATTTTTTCGCACAAAATAAATCTTTTACTTTTGAGTTATGCTTTAGTTCTACTGATACTCTTTCTTGTCTGATATCCTGGGTTCAAACTAACCTTCTGTTTATCTTCTTTTTCTCCTTCTTTTGTTGGAAGGTTGAAGGAGATTTTAATATCTAATGTATGTATCTAAGTTTTTCTTATTTTATTTTATTTAAATTTTCAATTTTTGTTCTGCATAAAATTAACCTTTTACTTTTGAGTTATGTTTTAGTTCTACTAGTACTCTTTCCTCTCCAATATCTGAGTTCAAATAAATTTTCTTACGTATCTTCTTTATTCCCTTTTTTAGTTCAAATAAATATCTTCTTTTTCCAGAATCATCACAAGAATTGATGAGGCAAATAAAATGAACTTGTATCTTTCTTTGATGAATTTATTCTCTTATATATAAAGTTATTGCTTTTTGTATAATTAGCCCTCCACGCATTAAAGGCTTTAAATTATCTTTAAAGAATTAGGAAAGCCAATTAGTACTTTGTTCTTCGTCTGATTTAGTTTGAAGAGAATTGGAATTCTTTGTATAATTGAAAATTATACTTTTTTGAATTGGCATTGATATTGTGAATCAAATGTTAGAGTTTTATGTTATCTTCGATTTTGTCAGTGTGTTTAATTTTGAATTGTATAATGTAGGTACTTAATAACGCCTTGGAATGGATAGTGGCAGCGAAGGAAACTCGGACTTTTCGGGTCAATGGACTGATGGATGGAGTAGTAGTGAGTTCGACAAGGAAGATGTCTCTAAGGGGTTAGAGTCATCATCACGAGTGGGCAAGGAGAGTGAGCCGGTAGAGAGAGTTGATGTATTTGGTGAAGGGGACGAGGGTGGCAGAGTGACTTCATCGGAGTCACCAGGTCGTTCAGGCGGTCAAATAAGTGATGATGTGGACACTTTCATGCTTTCAACCACGACTGCATTGGCTGATACTGAATTTCATAGGGTTGAAGAGGCTTATGCAAGATATGTGGAGTATGCAAAGGCGACTGGATTTGCTGTTTGAAAAGGGGATTCCATTAAAGATGATGAAGGCAATGTCGTGAGGAAGTTTTTCTATTGCAATCGACAGGGCTTGCGGGGAAGATAGGAAGAGGACGTATAAGGCGGAGACCAAGACCAATTGCAATACGAAGTTTGTTGTGTTCTTAGACAAACAGAGTGACAAGTAGAGGATGAAGACATTTGTTCAAGATCATAATCATGATTTGACTTTGCCTGCTTCCACTAATGTCCTGGCAGTCCACCGCAATATCAACGAAGGTGATAAAGCCCACATTCATAGTATGCACGAAGCAGAATTCCAGACCAGTCAGATCATGGGATTCTTTGCATATTTGTCTAGTGGTTATCGAAGTTTTCACTTCATAAAGAAGGACGTTTACAACTATATCGACGATGTACATCGCTCTCGGATCGTTTAGGGAGATGCAACAGTAGCAATAAGTTATCTAAAGGAAAAAACTGAGGTGGATCCATTAGCTGTTGTGATGTACACATATTGTCCCGAAAACCATCTTGGTTACTTGCATTGTTTTGGTCGGATGGGGCGATGCAGTATGACTATGAGTGCTTTGGTGACGTGTTGGCCTTTGATTCGACATATAGGAAGAATCTATACAATCGGCCTTTGGTAATATTTTCTGGCACTAATCACCACTGACAGGCAATAATTTTTTGTTTCGGGTTGCTGGAGTACGAGAAAATTCCATCTTATAAGTGGCTGCTAGGCACTTTCCTTGAATTCATCCATCAAAAACAGCCTAAAGTTGTGGTTAAAGATGGAGACGAGTCAATGAAGGAGGCTATTAGGACATAATTCCCTAATGCCACGCATCGACTCTGCACTTGGTACCTAGTGCGGAATGCTGTTTCGAACATCAAGGATAATGCTTTTTGTGCTGCTGGTGTATGGTCATTTTAAGGTAGAGGAGTTTGACCAATATTGGACAGACATGATTGCTGCATTCGGGTTAAAGGAATTAACAAATAATATGCATAATCTTGGATATACAAATTAAAAAACAAAGAATTTTTAGTTAAATAAAAAATAAGAAATTAATATCTTAAAAAAGCATAAAGGTTGATAAAAATTAACAAATTTACTTCATAAGTCGTGGTAGTTTTGCAGTTTTTATATTTGTTTGTTTAAAATTCTATACAAGGACCACGCTTTATATAAATATTGAGAGGACAAAAAAAATTAACAGTAAATTCAGTTTTAAGACAATCTAGTATGATTGATTTTCAACTAGTTTATTTAAGTAAATTATCAAAAGTATGACCTTATGAATTCAAGATTTACGGATGCCAGTTTTAGTGGATTCACAAAGTAAAAAAGTAAATCTTATTCATAAAACTATTATAAAATTTTTTAATAAGAACAATGCTACATGACTAACAAGTATTATCATTTTTTTGCCAACACTTAGTCAGTAATAATTTGTACTCATATTTAGAGAGATTTTGTACACAATAAACATATAGTTTGCACTTATATTTATCAAAGTTTTGCACACATTGAAGGTTGTGGTAGGCTTAGAGAAGGGGGTTGAATCTATGCCTTCTTTTGAGTTGCTGTTATAACCTTTTAAAACAAAAGTTTCAATTCTGATTCTGTTTGTACTCAGCAGTGAAAATTTATGAGACAATTTATTTTTGTCTCATGAATATCAGAAAATAGAACACAGCAGAGAAAAGAAAAGATAACACTAGCATATATCCTGGTTCGGTTGCCTTGTGCTATGCAACCTACGTCCAGTCTCCTCCACAACAATGGAGAAATTTTCACTATAGTTAAAAGTATTACATTCACCAATTTCACACTCAAGTTCTAACCTAACTTGATATTGGCTATGCTAACACCTAACTATTCACTCTTAGTGCTAACCCAACTAAGAAAGGGATACCTAATAGGTACAAGATACAAGACACTTAACCAACCTAAAGAAATCAGAAAATAACTCTAGGCTTTTCTCTCAAGTGTATCACTCTGCCTTTTTTCACTCATGGCTTTTACTTGAGCTTTCTCACAATGCATTTTTTCACAAGAAATTACAAAAAGATAAACTTAGAAAAGTACATTACAATCAGTAAAATATGAAGGAGATTGACTTCATCAACAGCCTTTGTGCTATGCAAAAACTAGATTAGCAAGCCTCTGATTCAGTTCTTCATACTGGCGGAATGCACCTTTGATTAGGTAACACCGTCTAGTTAGTTGAACTTTCTCAAAGAACACTTCTCAGAACAAAACCTCAATACTCTGATTATCTCTCCTTTTTTTTCTGAATGAACACCAAACTTCTTTTATCTCCTTGCATGTTGCTTGGTTCTTCTTCCAAGGTCAACACCTTGAGCCTTGAGCTTCACCAACCCACATATTCATTTTTTCTCATTAAACTTTAGAGTGGAAAATTTGCTTTTGACTCCTTCATCTTGGCCGAAAGCCATAAAGCAGCAACCACAAAAGTCTTCTAGTGGTCAACTTAATCTGAACCCTTGAAAACCAACTTGGTCCCCAAGACAAGTTTGAGATCGTGGATACACAGCAGAGAAGAACGGAAACCAACTTTCCTTTGTATCCCATTTAGGACTGAGTAGAGAGTTAGGAAGAAGAGAAGAAACTGAGTTGCATGTATGAGGAAATGGTTTACCTTTGATCTTTTCTTAAGCATGATTTGGCTTGAACTTGTTGATTTGACATTCTGTCTTTCAAAATTGAACCTTCTCTCTCTTGCTTCTTTGGTTACTAGCTTAGGGGAGAAGCTCTTTCTCTCTTTCTTACTTTTTTGAGTTTCTGACCAACTCACAGAGGTGAACGTTGCTTTTGGTTGAAGCACATGGAAGGAGTTTGAACCAAATGAAGTACCAGGACTTGGATCGGATCACTACCTTTTTGCCCGTTTTGATGTTTCAGCCTTGTTTCCTTATGGGCTTCGTTTACATTATTGATCCATCAGCCTTGTTTTATTTCTCATTCTATTTGGGCTGTAATTCACATTTTGGCCTGCAATATTTTATAAATAATTAGTAATATGCAATTATAATTAATCAACACTAATTATTTATTTTACCCAAAAATAATGTTTGTCATCACTAATTAATTTAGTTAATTTCTTAAAAAATAATAACATTTTCTTATAAAATTTAAACATTTTATAAATTTATATTCTTATATAATTCACGCCACAGATATATTAATAATAGGAGTTTACATAAATATCACATGATGTAGTTCTTGTTGTTTTTTATTATTATTATTTTCATTGATTAATAGTTCATGACTTCTTATTGATCCAACATTATAATGAATTTTCACATTAAGGCCCAACCATTGAAATTTTGGAATTATCCACTAAAAAAATACTAACAAATTTTTTTCTTTAAATAAAAAGCCCACATAATATACACATAGTTTTGGTCCGTTTATTTACTTTTTGCCCTGTAGTCATCACTAACAATAAGTTCCAATTATTCTCATTGACAACTTATATCCAACTCTTCACATGTCATGTGTTTATTGGTCATTCAAAGCTTAGCCACTCTTAGTCACTATAACCTTAACCACCAAAAACCTACCCCACTATATATGCTAGTTTTCATTAAAAAAATTCAAAGAGTTGCATGTGGGCATGGGTTCACCTCTGTGCATGCATGTATAAGAGATCGTATTAAGTTTAGTATTTGTTGATGCATTTGTCCACACACTCCAACCTTTCCATGAAATGAAGTTCATTAATCATTATTATGGTCTCTGCGGTGGAGAGAAATAATTTAATTATCAAAATCCCACTAAAAATATATAATCCTGTCTAGCTAATTAATTAATTTTACCCCTAAGCAGAAGCCAAAGGTCACAAGTAATTTCCTTTTCGCTGCTCCCCTCCTCTCTATGTGGCTATGGCTGAATGACTCTAGACAATGACTTGAACCAATACATTGGCAATCAAACAAAGCATTTAATAGATTGGAGTCACAATCCAAAGTTGATCCATTGTCGTTTTATAATAGACACTTGGATCTCAATTATCTGCTCGCGTTTTCCTATTTGTAGTACTCAAGTGTATATGTATATATATGCTCATACGTATATATAACTATAATC
This sequence comes from Arachis duranensis, assembly GCF_000817695.3. NCBI lineage: Eukaryota > Viridiplantae > Streptophyta > Magnoliopsida > Fabales > Fabaceae > Arachis > Arachis duranensis. Next base: position 98,677,747 of record NC_029772.3, on the reverse strand, counting down.
ATGAATAATATATACTAAATCCACCATTTGGAAACATTTTATTTATGCTTGAAGGGGACCTGCTGAAAGAATGATGTTCATTTTGTGGTAGAGATTAAGGGAGCATCATATGGGAAAAGTAGTGCTTTCTAGTAAGACTAAGACATTGGGATAGTACCTAGCAGCTTGATTCATATGAGAAAATGAATTCCGACCAGATTGATTGTCATTATTAAATAGATTTAATTTCATAGTCAATTTGGACCTCATAAACTCGTGCCAATGCAAAACCACATATCTTAAAATATAACAGAAAAAAAAAAGCCCTACTACTTTAATTTGTTAAAGTATTCTGCACTGCAGTCATTAAATTAATCAGTTTCAATCTATGCTGAAAAGCTAAGCTCATTTATTAGTTATTGCTAATGCATATCGCATAATAAGTATTATCCTTGCTCATCACTTTCTCACTACATATGGCTAGGGTTTGAGTGATGCTTGAGGGATTCCTTGTCCCATCAGGACCTATATCTCATTTTTTGAGGTTGGGCCCTGCTTGGCTTTTATTCTAAAGACAATCAGAATATCCAACTTAATTGCTGTATATATGGAAATTTTGGAGAAAATTAGTAGATGGAATTTAATAATTTCATTTAAATAATTAAAGGCACTTGGTATTTTTTGTATATAAATAAGCAAAACTTGTAATGCTAGGCTAGTATAGCTAGATGGACCACCTAAACTTATAGCTGAGATGATTCAGTAATACAGGTCTGATCTACTTTTCATTGGATCATCCAAACATTCTCATCAACAATTAGTCCTTTAATTTGCCTAGAGAGTTTTATTGCCTGCAAGTGAAAGCAGGCGCCCAATTTAGGTAACACAAAATCTTGATGTCGCCTTAACTTATGGAAATATGTATTTCCATCCGGTGATTTCATGCGAACATAATCATGATATTGATAGCTACTATTGTCTATTTGGGATTTCCCTCACCCTTATGCTCATTATGTTTTTTTTTTAATTTAAATAAAAAATTTATTATTCACGGATTTAAACGTGGATACAGAAATATACTATTTTATATATTTAGTTGTGATTTCGTAGTTAAAGAATATTATATTAGAAGAGTATATTTTTGTATTAAAATTTAAAATTAAATTTGAAAAAGTTTTTATTGTTCACAAATGTTTATTAAAATTGAGTTTTTTTTTTAAATAATTTTAAATTTATTTGTGAATAATAAAAATTCTGATATAAAATTTGACATGCTTAATTTAGGATAACTACGGAAATAAAATAATTTTAATTTATTATGAGTATGCATGATTTGATTATAAAAAGGAGAGTATTTTGTTGTAAAAAGAGAATCAATAGTTTGTATTTTTATTTTTTTTATATATTTTGTAATATGTATTGAACTAGGCTGAATCAATTTACTATATGCATTTGATACAAATAAATCGAATTAAACTTATTAGATTTACTAAAGTATAGGGATGGTAACACTACTCGTCGAACTCGCGGGTATCTACTATGCTTAATTACTCGTTTTCCGCACCGGGACGAGTTTTTAACAGAAATGGGACGGGACGGGGTCGGACTTAGGTAAAATTCGCTCCGGTAAAATAATTAATAACATTGTATTATATTTAAATTTTTATTTTAGTTTATATTATGTATGTAATAATGGTTATATAAATTTTAAAATTTAATTTTATTTGTTAAATTTTAATAATTATAGGAATAAGTAGGGAAGGAATATGTACCTATAGAGATAGGTTATAATTTAACTTTTTACGATAAATATGAGACGAATTTAATGTGAGTTATTGTAGAATAGGTGGTATCGAATAAGACAAAAATCCACTCCTACCCATTGTATTGCCATCCCTACCAATTACCATCTCTACCAAGTATTTAGGCAAATCTCAAAAATAATGTAAATTATCCTAAAATATAGTTTTTGAGTTGAAAATGTTATTCGAATGAAAAAAAAAGGTTAAATACTTAGATATAAGGTGCATGCTTTTTATTGGCTATTTTTTTTTGTTATGGAAGTAGAAGTGGTGATATACCTTAACATGGTAATTTTTTGTGTTTTTTAAAACTGTAGAAGTACACAAATCGGATGGTCTGATTTCTGTATCTCAAATTTTTTAATTTTTTTTATCACAAATCAGACGGTCCGATTTCTGTACCTCAAATTTTTTAATTTTTTTTCCACAAATCGGACGGTCCGATTTGTGTACCTCTAGAAATCGGACGATCGGTCCAATTTCTGTACTTCTAATAAATCGGACGGTCTGATTTCTGCTTTTCTTGTTAAACGATTAAAAAAAACACCACTACCACTCCAATATTAAAAATAAAAAATTCCTTTTTATTCTTGTAGTAATATTGTTCATTGACTTTGGTATTCTTTTATTTTTTCCAAATTCGTTATTCCTATATTGGTTATGGTTATAAATTTGAGTCCTTATAAATTCTTAATAATATATTTTTTAATTATAATAGGTGTATATTAAATTAATTAATAATATAAAATAAAAAATAAAATATAAAACATATATTAAAAAATAAATTAAATTATATATTTAATTATTTATATATAAATATATTTATAATTAATTTTAGTATATATTTTGTATTTTTATATATTTTTCGTATTAGAAAGTATCAGCGCCAGCGCCAGCGCCAGCGCCAGCATCAGCATCAGCACCAGCACCAGGCAACGCCGTAGCAGCTCCCTTTCTACACTGTGCGCTTTCTACCCTTCACGGCTGAACCAACGCCCCTCAGTTTTCTCACCCTTCTGCTGAGGTACTCTTTTCTGCGCATACTTAACTTTCCCCTTTTGCATTTCTGTGTATCCTTTTACGCTCCCTTACCTTTCAAGTTTTGCTTTTTCCATCTCCGTCTTCTCGGATCTGCTTCAGATTTGACCCCTTCCATTCCCTTTCATGAAGATCGCATTTTCATTCAATTACCCCCCTTCTTCTCTTTCCTTTCCCTCCTTCGCCCATCTCAATTCTTGTAGCTTTACCAATGTTCACAAAAATCTGCATTCACCGCTTATTCTCACTGACTCTTTGCTTTGCTGTTGGGACTTCAATTCCAACTCTATTTGTTTGTTCTAAGATTTTATTTTGTTTTGTTTTATTTTCATTTTTTGTGTGGGATAGAGGGATGCGTTGGCAGTTTGTTTTAACTGCTTGTTATGTTTTAGGGCAGTGGGAAACATGAAAAGTGATTGCATGTTTTTCATAAAGCATCACTATTTGGGCTTTACTAATCTGGTGATCATGCTCTGCATGCCTCAAGTTTTCTTCTTTCTAGAATACATATAGGGTGTCATCATTTGTCAAATGAATAATAGCTAGTTTAGTTATGTTAGTGTTAATGTGCTTATTTAATTGTCCCTGATGTTGTTTTACTGCTTACTGGATCTATTTCTCTGCTATTGAGTGCAAACTAGCTGTGCGGTGATGATAACTGTGTTTATGTCTTTGACTCCGGTTATGGTAGAATGAGAGATCAGTTTCTTTCACATGCTATTGTGGTCAGAATCAAGCATGCTTTTCACACAAAACTCTGTTAAATTGCTGACAACTGTTTGATGCTGTTGATGCGCTTGATAGGTTGTTGCTTATTATTGAAGAAATAAATGGCTACTCAGCCATGACCTTGTTATATTTGATTTCAATTGGAACTGCTTATCTGCTCTGATGGACTCCAAGACTAGCACCAAAGCTCCTCCAAAACACCATCACAAGACAGCTGTGATCCAAACCTTAGAAACAAAAGACACCAAGCCTTCTCATCTGCAGGTTCCGAAGGCAGACAAGCCTGAGCTGGCTGCTTCTGGAGATATATCAAGGCTTGCACAAAACACATTGAAGCAGAATACTGGGGAAACTTCCGAAGACAAGAAGTCGGGAAGTTCAACTAGAAAGGGGTCTGATTCCCTGAGTAAAAGATTTGGTTCTGGACCCTCTGGTTCTGAACAGGCTGTTAATGAGACCAGAGGTTCTCAGGAAAACCTTATTGATCAAGAGAAAAAGTCATCAGTATATGGAAGCGTGAAGAACAGTTCTGTTTCGGCCAAAATAAGTGATGGGGCTAGTAGTATTGCAAAGACCAGTGGAAGTGCCAAGATCAGTGATCGAGCTGATCCTGTTGAGAGTGGTAAGAGCAGTATTTGCAGAGGAAGCACAAGTAGTGATGTGAGCGATGAGAGTAGCTGCAGCAGCTTTAGTAGCAGCATTAACAAGCCTCACAAGGCTAATGATTTGAGATGGGAAGCCATCCAAGCTGTTCGAGCTAGAGATGGGGTACTGGGTTTAGGTCACTTTAGGCTACTGAAGAGGTTGGGTTGTGGAGATATTGGCAGTGTATATCTCTCTGAACTGAGCGGAACTAAATGTTATTTTGCAATGAAGGTAATGGACAAGGCATCCCTGGCTAGTCGTAAAAAACTACTCCGTGCTCAGACAGAAAGAGAAATACTTCAGTCATTGGACCACCCCTTCCTTCCGACTTTGTATACCCATTTTGAGACAGAGAAGTTCTCGTGTTTGGTAATGGAATTCTGCCCTGGTGGGGACTTGCATACTCTTAGACAGAAGCAGCCAGGGAAGCATTTTCCTGAGCAGGCAGTAAAGTATGTTAAACTTAAATCCTGCTTTTGTTTCACTCTTGTGTTTGTAATATTTGTAAATATTTTTGTGAAAATTGGACCCAGTTTTTTAGATAAAATGTCAGTTGCCTTCTCACTGAAGTCTAGGAAGAATGCTAGGCTCGAGTCTTCTGATAATTACATTAGGGATTAATACCCCTTTCCAAGATATTTTAGTTGTAGTCTACTTCATATTTTCCCCTTGATTTTTTCAAATTTTTTAAAATTCTATTTCCTTGAATTATATTTACATAGATTCTTAGTGGGTCACGAGTCATTCTCTATTGAGTTATGTTTGTTTACTTTCATTTCTTCTTAAAAGCCTGATCAAAATAAGTAACAGTGACAAGTGCAACAGAAATTTTAAAAATTTTAGGTGAAATTTGGCCATGATGTTTATTTGAGATGATGACAGCAACTGTTAATTTACTCTACCATGCAGGTTTTATGTGGCAGAAGTCCTCCTGGCTTTGGAGTACCTTCACATGCTTGGGATTGTCTACCGTGATCTTAAGCCAGAAAATGTACTTGTTAGGGATGACGGACATATTATGCTCTCTGACTTTGACCTTTCCCTCCGTTGTGCTGTTAGTCCAACCCTTGTAAAAACCTCATCTACAGATTCTGAGCCTTTAAGAAAGAATCCTGGTTATTGTGTCCAACCTGCATGTATTGAGCCGCCATCCTGCATCCAGCCTTCTTGTGTTGCTCCTACTACATGTTTTTCACCCCGACTCTTTTCCAGCAAATCAAAGAAGGAAAGGAAACCCAAAACTGAAATTGGCAATCAAGTGAGTCCACTACCCGAGTTGATAGCAGAACCCACTGATGCTAGGTCAATGTCATTTGTCGGAACCCACGAATACCTGGCACCTGAGATCATTAAGGGTGAAGGTCATGGAAGTGCAGTTGATTGGTGGACTTTTGGAATATTTTTATATGAGCTGTTGTTCGGGAAAACACCGTTCAAGGGATCTGGAAATCGAGCTACATTGTTTAATGTTGTAGGCCAGCCTCTGCGGTTTCCAGAAGCACCCATTGTCAGTTTTGCAGCAAGGGATCTTATAAGGGGGTTGCTTGTCAAGGAACCTCAGCATAGATTGGCATATAAAAGAGGGGCTACTGAGATAAAGCAACATCCGTTTTTTGAAGGTGTGAATTGGGCATTGATCCGGTGTGCTACCCCGCCAGAGATCCCCAAGACAGTAGAGTATGAGAAGATTCCTTCCCCAGCTTCATCAGCCAGTGAAAAGGCTGTTCACCATAAGTCAATACCTGATCATAAAGGTTCTGATAATTACCTTGAGTTTGATTTCTTTTAGGGACAACCCAGTATATTGATTAAAACAAGGTTCATATGTTAGGGAGGGAGGGGCCGTTATTTAATGTTTTCACTTTTCAGGAACAGATGAAGTATTTGTATGTTTGTTTTTCTTGGCTGTTAAGTTTTAAATTTGCATGGCGTAATTAGTGACTTCTCTGTCATATCCAAGGTTTATTGAAAATTTCTAAGTAATGCACGTGATAGGGATTAGGGAACCCGTGGGGAGTGTATAAATTGTGGAAAGGGAAAACGCAGGCCTTCGTTTTGAGCCTACAATCATTTAAAGATTTTTTTTATTCCTTATTATTTATACTAGCAGTTCAACACGCAAGAGTGACAAGAGTGCCTCTTCAGCCGTTTTTTTATAAAATATTACAAATACAATATGAATAAAAATATATTGAATTATTAAAAATTCTCTTATTCTTATCAGAAAAAAATATAGTTTAAAAAATAATATAATAATATTATTCTGATTCAAAAAGAAAGGTATATATTATCAAAAAAAATATAATAATATTATTCTAATTTAAAAAGAGTATATATAAACTAAAATACATGTTAGTTATTTATAAAAGACAATTTTACTTAAATGTCATGAATATTTATATTTGTCTTTTATTTTTTTTAAGTGATAGGTTAAAATATAGATCTGGATTTAAAAAGGCTTTTATTTTCCTAAAAATAGTGAAAAAACAAAATAAATGAGAATGCTTATTTTTTCGTTTTTAAATATCAAACTATAAGAATAATTAATAAATAAAATAGGAGAATATAAAAATTATGTACCTGAAAAAAATCCTTCATAATTCATCATACATCTCATCAATAACTTCTTGAGTTTTGAAAAATTGTCACATTTATTGACCATAAAAATAATTATATAAATGATTCAAGATTATTCAATTAAATTGATTCCTTGTTATAAGAACGAATTCAATTAAAACCTATAGAATTGAGATATCTTATTTTGCACTGAATTTTTTGAAAAGACAACAAAAAATGACATTAATCTTTATATGACATTAATCTTTATTTATGTATGACAAAATATAAATTAAATGACATTACATCTGATTTATTAGGAATGTTGAGATAAGAAATTAACTAAATTAATTAATGATGACAAACATTATTTTTTGGCAAAATAAATAATTAGTGTTAAATGTTAATAAGTATATGTTGCTAATTATTTATTTCATGTTGCAGGCCAAATTCATTTTAAGCAGCCCAAATGGTATAATAATAATTTAGCAAAGCTGATGGGTAAATAAACAAACTCAGCCCAAAAAGAAACAAAGCCAAAGGATCTGATGGGTCAACCGGGTTGCTTAATGGAAATTAAATCCAAACCCATATCCATCTCACAAAGCTTCTTTTGTAAGATTGAAGTCTTCTCCCTCTTGAAGTGCAACGTCCCTCTCCTCTCTAATTAAGTCAAATCATGGCATCAGAAAAGTAAGAAAGAGATAAAAAGATTCCTCCCTAAGCTAGTACCAAAGAAGCAAGAGAGAGAGAGAGTTAAAGCTTGAAGCACAGAAGCTAAAACAGAAACTCCAAGCTAAATCAAGCGTAAGAAAGGTAATCCATCTTATCTTGCATGCATCAGATCTTCATCCTTTCTTTCCAACTCTCTGCTCTATCCGAAAATGGCATTCAAAGGAAAAGTTGATCTCTGTTCTTCACTGCTACAAATCCACGGTCACAAGAAATTCTTGGGGGGACCAAGTTGCATCTCTATGGTTCAGATTTGGTTGACCATTGGAAGACAATTTCGGTTACTCCTTCATGGCTTTCGGTCAAGTTGGAAAAGTCAGAAGCAAAGGTCCTACTTTGATGTTTGAGAAGAAAAAGTGAGCTTGTGGGTTGGTAAAGCTCAGTGCTCAAGGAGTTGACCTAGGAAGATGAACCCATCAACATGCAAGGAGATAAAAGAGGTTTGCTGTTCATTCAGAAACCAAGGAGAGAAAACCAGTGAATTGAGGTTTTGTTCTGAGAAGAGCTCTTTGAAGAAGTTCAACTAACTGGACAGTGTAACCTAATCAAAGGTGCATTCCGCCAGTATGAAGAACTGAATCAGAGGCTTGCTATTCTGGTTTTTCGCATAGCACAGAGGCTGTTGATGAAGTCAATCTCCTTCATGTTTTACTGATTGTAATGTACTTTTCTAAGTTTATCTTTCTGTAATTTCTTGTGAGAAAGCTCAAGAAAAAGCCATGAGTGGAAAAAGGCTGAGTGAAACACTTGAGAGAAAAGCCTAGAGTTATTTTCAGATTTCTTTAGGATGGTTAAGTGTCTTGTATCTTGTACCTGTAAGGTATCCCTTTCTTAGTTGGGTTAGCACTAAGAGGTATAGTTAGGTATTAGCATAGCCAATGTCAAGTTAGGTTAGAACTTGAGTGTGAAAGGATTGGGTCAATCCTGTGTTATTGGTGTATGTAATACTGTTAACTATAGTGAAATTCTTCTATAGTTGTGGAGGAGACTGGATGTAGGTTGCATAGCACAAGGCAACCGAACCAGGATACATGCTGGTGTTAGCTTTTCTCTTCTCTGTTGTGTTCTGTTTTCTGATATTCATGAGACAAAAATAAATTGTCTCATAAATTTCCGCTGCTGAGTTCAAATAGAATCAAAACTGCAAATTTGTTTTAAAAGGGTAATAACAGCAACCGAAAAGGAAGGCATAGATTCAACCCCCCTTCTCTAAGCCTACCACAACCTTCAATTGGTATCAGAGCTAAGGTCTCAAGAATCAAGCTTAACCGCTTGGAGCAAAGATCCAATGGCGAACAACCTGGGCACAACCACAGTTGCCTACACCCTCACTGAAGGCCAGTCAAACAACCGGCCACCTTTCTTTAACGGAAAGAACTACTCCTACTGAAAAGAAAGGATAAGGATCTTCATCCAATCCATTGACTACAACCTATGGAAGATCGTTGTGAGTGGTCCCAAGATCCCAACAAAAACAAGTGCTGATGGAGTGGTGACTCCGAAAGAAGAAGCTGAATGGAATGAAAATGACAAGAAGAAGATAGAGCTGAACGCTAAAGCAATCAACCTTCTTCACTGTGCTATTAGCTTTGAAGAATGCCGGAAGGTGTCTAGATGCAAGACAGCCAAAGAAATCTGGAAAAAACTCCAGGTTACACATGAAGGCACCAAACAAGTCAAAGAAACGAGGATTGATATGCTGCGAAAAGAGTACGAGATATTTAGCATGAAGGATGGAGAAAGCATTGATGAAGCATTTGAGAGATTCTCAATCATAATCAACAACCTTGATGCTATGGGTACAAACTATGCAGAACAAACCTTGGTGAGAAAACTCCTTAGAAGCCTCACAAAAGAGTGGGAAAACACTGCCACTGTCCTAACTGAGAGTAACAACATAAGCCCCATAACCTATGATGAGCTGAAAGGAAAACTCCTTGCCTATGAAGCCACACACACAAACACTGACTCAAAGAAAAAGGGAATAGCCCTCAAGTCACAAATAGAACCGAAAGAGAGTGAGTCTAGTGATGGTATTTCAGATGACGAGCTTTTGTTTTTTGCTAGGAAATTTAGAAGGATGATGAAAAGCAAGGGCAAATACAAGGGTTCAAGTTCAAAGGAGCAAAAGATAGACTTGAGCAAGGTGATGTGTCATCATTGCAAGGAAACTGGACACTTCAAGTCAAACTGTCCAAAGCTCAAAAAGGAGGACAAAGGAAAGAAGGAAAGGAAGGAAAGGAAGAGAGTACTCAAGGAAGCTTGGGAAGATCTTGAAAATGACTCAAATGAAGAAGAAGAATCTGAGGGAGATGACAAAGACTGCTTCATGGCTAGAAACAACAATCTTGATGAGGTAAACTATTATGATTTGACTATTGAGGACTTGCATGCTATTATTGATGATCTCACTCTAAATACATCAAAACTGCTTGACAAATACAATGAATGTAAATCTAAAAGAGATGTGTTAAGAGCTGAAAATGATTTTTTTAAAAGAAAAAGTAAAGGAAACTGAATGTGCTTTGGACATCATTGAAGAAAATAGATTTCTAAAATCTGAAGTTGAAAAATTAAAAGGAAAGCACATTATGGATCCTTATCATGAGTTAATTGCTGAAAATGAAAGATTAAATGATATGATTAAAAGGCTGAATGGTGACTTGGCAAAATTTGCTCAAGGTTCTAGTAACTTGGACAAATTACTTGCAAGTCAAAGACCATTGTCTGAAAAATCTGGTTTAAGCTACATAGCCAAGGAAGATGCAGTTTCCAATACTCCCTCTATGAAATTTGTGACCTCTTCATCAAATACCAAATCCATACCAAACAAATCAGGTATCGGATATGTTTCAACTTGTGAAGAAAAATATGATGAAGAATACACAAATGAAGCTGAGCCTTCACCAAGAACTGGTCCGAGTTCAAACCGGCCAGGTTTGGGCTACATTTCGAAAAATGAGGCTGATTTCAAGAAAGCATTTTTTTACAACAAAACCTCATTTTCGAACGGTAAAAATGTTCAAAGAAATTCTGGTGAAAATGCTTTCACAAAGAGGAATAACTCAAATAAAAACCAGTTTGCCAAAAGAAATACATCTTCTCCAAAAACCAGAAAATTTCAAAACTTTAATCATTTCAAGCAATATAATTCATATCAGTTTCAGCAACACACACCAGAAAATCATTGTGTAAATTGCAAGAAATTTGGTCACTCATATGCACAATGCTTCATTGAAAAGAGAGTTGTAGGAAACAAAGTCTATAATGTTGTTTGTGATTTCAATACACTTGGGCAGCCAAGATGGATTAACTTCAAAGGATCCAAATTAATTTGGATACCTAAGGCTACTTGAAACTCATCATGCAGATTTGCCTAGCATCCAAGAACAAAAAGGACATGTGGTATATGGACAGTGGATGTTCAAGGCACATGACTGGAAGGTCAACCTACTTCATCAAACTGAATAAGTATGATGGAGGTTTTGTGACCTTTGGAGATGATGGTAAAGGTAAAATCATTGCTGTTGGAAAAGTAGGTACTGAGCAATCTACTTTCATTGATGATGTGCTTTTGGTTTGTGGTTTAAAGCACAATCTTTTAAGTATAAGTCAGCTGTGTGATTTAGGATATTTAGTTATTTTCAAAAGGCTTGAATGCTGTGTTATTAATGAAAAGACAAATAAAGTGATGTTTATTGCCAAGCGTTTCAATAATATGTATGGACTTACTTTTGATGAACTAAAGGATCAAAATGTAGCTTGTCTTCACTCTAAAGAATCTGAAAAGTGGTTGTGGCATAAGAGATTGGGCCATGCAAGTATGTTTCAAATAAACAAACTTGTAAGGAAAGAATTAGTTAGAGGTCTTCCTTTGATAAAGTTTGACAAAGACATCACTTGTGATGCTTGCCAAATGGGAAAACAAACAAAAAGTTCTTTTAAACCTAAGGAAGACATTTCTACTAAAAGACCACTTGAGTTGCTACACATTGTTTGTTTGAAACCTTTTGTGAGGAATTTGGAATATCTCACAACTTCTCTTGTCCAAGAACACCACAACAAAATGGTGTTGTG
>NC_029772.3:98658833-98665900 GCF_000817695.3 Arachis duranensis | reverse complement strand
ACCAAAGGCTTATGAGTGTTTGTTTGTAGGATATTCCACAACTAGTAAAGCTTATAGGATTTATCATCAAGATGCTAGAATTATTGAAGAGTCCATACATGTTACATTTTGTGATACTAACTTGGTGCAAAGCATTTTGGAAGATTGTGATGCAGGAAATCAAGCTCAAAAGGAGGATGAAACTGCTCAAAATCATGGAAAAGAAAATTCTGGACAAGCTGAACCAGAAACTGCAAATGCTGAAAATTCAAGAGACAATTCCATTTTTGTCTCATGAATTTGAAAGAAATCCTGCAGCCAGCAGCGCCCAGAATCCCTTGGTGACTGAATCTGCCTCCAAGTCCACCAGACCTCATGAGTGGAGATTCTTGAAGAATTATCCTGAGGAATTTGTCATTGGGGACGTCTCTCATGGAGTGCAAACAAGGTCTTCTACTAGAAAAGAAAATGAAGGATCCAACATAGCCCTTCTATCACAAATAGAGCCTCAAAACATCAAGGAAGCACTCAGTGACCCTTTTTTGGTTAAAGTTATGGAGGATGAGCTTCTTGAGTTTGATAAGAACAAAGTATGGACTTTGGTTCCAAGGCCTAGTGGAAAGAAAGTGACCGGCACCAAGTGGATATTCCGGAACAAGTTGGGAGAAGATGGTAGCATTGCAAGGAACAAGGCAAGGCTAGTGGCACAAGGATATGACCAAGAAGAAGGAATAGACTTTGATGAATCCTTTGCCCCTGTTGCCCGAATGGAAGCCATAAGACTTATCTTAGCTTATGCTGCATTTTGTGGATTTAAATTATATCAAATGGATGTGAAATGTGCATTTTGAATGGTGTGATAGATAGAGAAGTTTATGTGGAGCAGCCTCCTGGTTTTGAAAATAAAGAGCACTCTAATCATGTTTTTAAATTGTCTAAAGCTCTCTATGGCTTAAGACAAGCTCCTAGAGCTTGGTATGAAAGACTTAGCTCTTTTCTTTTGAAAAATAGTTTTCAAAGAGGCACCACCGACACAACTCTATTTATCAAGAATTCTAATGATTCTTTTATCCTAGTCCAAATATATGTTGATGACATTATTTTTGGATCAGCCAATGAATCCCTTTGTTCTGAATTTGGAAAACTCATGACAAGTGAATTTGACATGAGTATGATGGGTGAACTTAATTTTTTCCTTGGGCTGCAAATTAATCAAACTGAAAACGGTATTTTCATTCATCAAGAAAAGTATGCCAAGGAATTAGTTAAGAAATTTGGCCTTGAAAATGCCAAACCCATGGGAACTCCCATGCACCCTAATTCAAAATTAGATAAGGGAGAAACTGAGAAAGATGTTGATGAGACTAGGTATAGAGGAATGATTGGCTCTCTTATGTACTTAACTTCCTCTAGACCCGATATTGTGCAAAGTGTTGGATTGTGTTCTAGGTTCCAATCCAAACCAAAAGAGTCACATCTTTCTACAGTTAAGAGAATCATTATATATGTTCATGGCACATCCAATTTTGGTCATTGGTATCCTAAGATTGATGATTTTTCTGTAGTTGGTTATTGTGATGCAGATTTTGCTGGTGATAGAGTTGATAGAAGGAGCACTTCTGGTTTATGTTGCTTCCTTGGAAAGTCCTTAAATGTTTGGTCAAGTAAGAAGCAACCAACAGTGGCCTTATCCACTGCAGAGGCTGAGTATATAGCTGCTTCTTCTTGTTGTTCTCAGCTTTTATGGTTAAAAACACAGCTCGCTGATTACAAATTAAAGGCTGAAAATATACCCCTGATGTGTGATAATATGAGTGCCATTAATATTTCTAAAAATCCAATTTTTCACTCTAGGACTAAGCATATTGAAGTGAAATTTCACTCAATAAGAGAACATGTCCAAAAGGGGGACATTTGCATTCAATTTGTTAAATCAGAGGAGCAATTAGCAGATATTTTTACAAAACCATTAGCTGAGGATAGATTCTGCATGCTTAGGACTTGTCTAGGAATTCTGAGTTATGATTCTTTATTTGAAAAATGCTGATGCACTTGCTGGAGCTTTTTGTCTCATGAACAGGTATGAGACAATTCTGGGCAGGTGATGAACGCTTCCTTCAAGTCAGCGTGTTCTGGGCTTATTGCTAGTGAAAAATCAATCTGGGCCAACCTCAATTCAGATCTGAGTTGTCCTATGTATTTCATTAATTCAAACCACATCTGGGCTCAACATGAATGTTACATTCTTGCTTGCTTATTTTGTTTATGACTTGTGTGTTTAAGTTTTCTTTAAAAGTTTTTTTGTGGCCTGAAATGGTTTTTAATCCAACTTAATTTTTTTTGACTTTGGTTCAGTTTAATTTTTGTTGTCTTTCAAAATTTAAAATTAATTTCATGTTTTTAATTCAAAATCCAATAAAATCTTTCTTTTATGAGGTCATGTCTTTTCAAGTCTTTTCAAATGGTGATACAGTTGCATGGTTTTAGAAATCCACTTTTTGGGTACGGTTACCAACACTCCCTCTCTTCCCTCCATAACTTCTCCACACACTCTTCGGTTTCTTCCCACTCACTTTACTGCTTCTCTTTCCTCAAAAGATTGAAACTAACCAAATGAGGAAGAAAACCATTGCAAAAAGGGCTCCTCGTGAGAAGATTTATAAGCTACCCACAAAGCCTTCCACTCGCTCTCAAGACCGGACCTTTACCCCTTCTCCTTCTCCTCCTACCTCTCCTCCTCGCTGCGACCCCATGGCTCGGACCAAAAACACTCCAAGGATTCCTGCCTCTGTCAAGCCGACGCCACCACCAAAGGCCACACCTTCCAAGCCTAGCTCTTTAAAACCGAGTTCAGCAAAGCCTAGCTCCTCCAAAGGCAAACGTCCGGCGACTGAGGAACCTATTCCCGAACCAAAACAACCCAAATCCAGGTCGGTTCCAATGCGCTCTCAACGAGGTAACACTCGAGTCCCTCTCAAAAATGTTAAAGAACCAGAAATTGGACCTTTTGATCACAAAGCTCATTTTTTGACCTCTCATTCAAACTATAATTCCTATAGATTCAAATCTGCCATGAATAATGATTTTTATGAGGGAGTCATCCAGTATCGTACCCTATGCTCTTCATTTCTCGCTGACTTGCCATCTTTGAAAAGAAAAGGTTTTCCTTTTGTTGACAACTTAATTTTTCTGGACTGGGATCACCTTTTTGACATCAAAAAACCTGTTTATCCCTTGTTGGTCAAAGAGTTTTATGCAAACATGACTTATCATGAAGGCACTGCTCATTCGTATGTCAATGGACGAGATATCATTTTAAACAATGAGACCATCAGTGAAGCTTTGAAGTATACTGATGTTGGGCCTTGTGCCTACACGTCAGTTAAGTGGGATGAAGGAGTTGGTGTTTCTTACAATGATGCCCTGGTTAGTATTTGTGAACATGTCTCCTTAATAGATGGCATTACACCCACACACAAAGTCCTAGGATATGAACGTGCTCAGTTGCACCAAATGGTCAACCACATTATACTTCCCCAAAGTGGTTCATATCAAAGGGTTTCATACACTGACACTCTTGTTTTATATGCTATTCTCACCAAAACTGAAATTTCATTTGCATATTTGATGGTTAGATACATGTTTGATTCTGTTAGAAGTGAAAAGGACAAAGCTCTTCCTTATGGCATGTTTCAAAGTTGTCTTAGATGATGAAGATGATGATTTTGTCCCTGAGGATTCTCCTGCTCCTTCCACGAAGGGAACATCCATCTCCACTGGAAAGAAATTGGAAGAATTGTCCTAGATGATGAAGATGATGATTTTGTTCCTGAGGATTCTCCTGCTCCTTCCACTGAGGGAACATCCATCTCCACTGGAAAGAAATCGGCTCTGCTAAATGTGGTTAAGGATGTTGCTCAAGAGTTTGTCTCCCAATCAAATCACTTGATTGCCATGAGCAAGGAACAAAGGAAACTAGCTAGCAAGCATGAGAACTTTCTGAAGAAATCGAGGGATAGAGTGGCTGTGCTCATGACCTTCATTGATAACCTTCAAAATGATGAAGACGTTGCCACTGATGTTGAAAAGGAAGCTGCTTCGGAGGAGAGTGGTTCTGATGCCTAGATTTTGTCTCATGAAAACTGTTGCTGCTGCTTTTTTGCCTCATAAATACTCTTTATTTTACTACTGTTGCACTGTTTTATTTTGGATGACTGTAATAACTCTAAATACTACTGCACTGTTGATGGTTTAGTTAGGACTTTGAACTGTGATCTAACCTTTCTTGCAGGATTTGTCTTAATGTTTTTGTTGATCTTGCTAGTCGTCCACCCTTGATGTCAAAAGGGGGAGTAATAGTAGGATAAGTAATTTTTTGATAAGCAATTTTTTGGCATTGATGCAGCTATCAGTATTCCTTTTGAAATTTTTTGTCTAATTGCTGCACTAAAATTTGATGCTACATGCTGAATACTGATGCTGATGATATTAGCTTGATGATTGGGCTGATTATGTGATGTTGCTCATTTGATATTCCTTATACAAGATATAGTGTGAATAGCTCTTTATTGTGATTTCTTTAAGTACAATGTGAAATAGGGACAAAAAAGAAAGCATAAATCCAGGGGGAGCTAATATTGAAAAGGAAAGGGGGAGCAATATAAAAGCAAATGATAAATATCAAAGGGAGTTTCCAAACCTTACTCAAACTCAATTCCTTTTGATTATTGCTTAAATCATGTTTGTCATCAAGGGGGAGATTGTTGAGTTAAGAAATCAACTAAATTAATTAATGATGACAAACATTATTTTTGGGCAAAATAAATAATTAGTGTTAAATGTTAATAAGTATATGTTGCTAATTATTTATTTCATGTTGCAGGCCAAATTCATTTTAAGCAGCCCAAATGGTATAATAATGATTTAGCAAAGCTGATGGGTAAATAAACAAACTCAGCCCAAAAAGAAACAAAGCCAAAGGGTCTGATGGGCCAACCGGGTTGCTTAATGGAAATTAAATCCAAACCCGTATCCATCTCACAAAGCTTCTTTTGTAAGATTGAAGTCTTCTCCCTCTTGAAGTGCAACGTCCCTCTCCTCTCTAATCAAGTCAAATCATGGCATCAGAAAAGTAAGAAAGAGAAAGAGAGAAAAAGGTTCCTCCCTAAGCTAGTAACCAAAGAAGCAAGAGAGAGAGAGTTGAAGCTTGAAGCACAGAAGCTAAAAACAGAAATTCCAAACCAAATCAAGCTTAAGAAAGGTAATCCATCTCATCTTGCATGCATCAGATCTTCATCCTTTCTTCCCAACTCTCTGCTCTATCCGAAAATGGCATTCAAAGGAAAAGTTGATCTCTGTTCTTCACTGCTACAAATCCACGGTCACAAGAAATTCTTGGGGGGACCAAGTTGCATCTCTATGGTTCAGATTTGGTTGACCATTGGAAGACAATTTCGGTTACTCCTTCATGGTTTTCGGTCAAGTTGGAAATGTCAGAAGCAAAGGTCATACTTTGATGTTTGAGAAGAAAAAGTGAGCTTGTGGGTTGGTAAAGCTCAGTGCTCAAGGAGTTGACCTAGGAAGATGAACCATCAACATGCAAGGAGATAAAAGAGGTTTGTTGTTCATTCAGAAACCAAGGAGAGAAAACCAGTGAATTGAGGTTTTGTTCTGAGAAGAGCTCTTTGAAGAAGTTCAACTAACTGGACAGTGTAACCTAATCAAAGGTGCATTCCGCCAGTATGAAGAACTGAATCAGAGGCTTGCTATTCTGGTTTTTCGCATAGCACAGAGGCTGTTGATGAAGTCAATCTCCTTCATGTTTTACTGATTGTAATGTACTTTTCCAAGTTTATCTTTCTGTAATTTCTTGTGAGAAAAGGCATTGTGAGAAAGCTCAAGAAAAAGCCATGAGTGGAAAAAGGCTGAGTGAAACACTTGAGAGAAAAGCCTAAAGTTATTTTCAGATTTCTTTAGGATGGTTAAGTGTCTTATATCTTGTACCTGTAAGGTATCCCTTTCTTAGTTGGGTTAGCACTAAGAGGTATGGTTAGGTATTAGCATAGCCAATGTCAAGTTAGGTTAGAACTTGAGTGAGAAAGGATTGGGTCAATCCTGTGTTATTGGTGTATGTAATACTGTTAACTATAGTGAAATTCTTCCATAGTTATGGAGGAGACTGGATGTAGGTTGCATAGCACAAGGCAACCGAACCAGGATACATGCTGGTGTTAGCTTTTCTCTTCTCTGCTATGTTCTGTTTTCTGATATTCATGAGACAAAAATAAATTGTCTCAAAAATTTTCGCTGCTGAGTTCAAACAGAATCAAAACTGCAAATTTGTTTTAAAAGGGTAATAACAGCAACCGAAAAGGAAGGCATAGATTCAACCCCCTTCTCTAAGCCTACCATAACCTTCAAGGAATTTATATGCTAGTGCCTATTCAGCCGCTTTTTTTTATTGTTTTTAAGAAATTAATTTTATTTTTTGTTAATATATCATTCCCTCTTTAAATTTATTAGATAAGTATTTTTTATTTTAATGTTGGCGTGACTTTATTTATATCATATTTTATTAAAATTAAAATTACTAAAAACCAAAATATAATTAAAAAAATAATTGATAATAACATTATCTTGATTCAAAATGAGTATATATAAACCAAAATATACGTTAGTTATTTATAAAAGATAATTTTTACTTAAATGTCATAGATATTCATATTTGTCTTCATCTTTTTTAAGTGATAGGCCAAAATATGAATCTAAATATGAAAAGGCCTTCATTCTTTTATAAATAGTGAAAAATAGAATAAATGAGAATGCTTATTTTTTTCATTTTTAAATATCAAACTATAAGAATAATTAATAAACAAAATAGGAGGATATAAAAATTGTGTATTTAGAAAAAATCTTTCATAATTTATCATACATCTCCTTATCAATAACTTCTTGAGTTTAGAATAACTGTCAGATTTATTGACCATAAAAATAAAACGCTTCAAGATTATTCAATTAAAAATTATGGGTAACAAAATTAAAATAAAAAATTAAAAACATTATTTATAAATTAACTATTTATAAACGTT
>NC_029772.3:98646889-98658397 GCF_000817695.3 Arachis duranensis | reverse complement strand
TAATTGATAAAAAATATTTTTTAAAATTTATTATTCATTTTTTAAAATTATTTTTAATTTTATTATTTTTTAAAATTATTAATTTATATTTTTATTATTGTCTCCGTAGTTATTTAAACCGGACCGAACTGACCGGTTCAACCGAAAAATTAATGAACCAAATCCAATAACGATCCGGTCTGATATTTGGGGCAGTCATTTCTTTTTAATTGTGGTAAGCATTTTTGTTCTAGAAACCCTTTTAGTCACTGTTTTGTTATCATATGCTGAGCTTTTGTGGCGTTACTTGCCATAGGATTGAGTTTTGGATATTACATGTTGCGATTAGAGTTGCTGTGGTTACTGCAAAAGTAGTTTGGAGCTGAGGTTACGGCTTCCGCCGTTGCAGGGCGAGGAAAAACTGAGTTTTGTCGCATAATTGAGTCGTAAACGAGGTAGGGTCGGCGCTTTCTTTAAACTCATTTTATTTTAAAGAATTGTTATAAATCGATATTGATGCAAAAATATATTTTTGGTAATTATGTGAGTTTTATGGATTGAACTAAGTTGTTTTGGATAAATGATTAATTTATTGATTGACTAAATTGGTTTCTGAATTGTGATAAGTCATGCGTACGCGTGCCTCATGCGTGCGCATGACATGCAGTGCGCGACTCACTTAATGCAAAAACGTGATCCGCAATTCTAACCATTTTTGACTCAATCCAACTCATTTTCTAATGCTATTGAACCAAGGATTGAAGAGGGAGGAACCAAGTAGTATTAAGTTTATATTTTTATCATGTTTTAGGTGATTCTAGAGAGAGAAGCTCCAACTTCTCTCTAGAATTCTTAGGGTTTTAGTTTAATTTCTAATCATGTTCTAACTTAGTTTTCTTTACATTTTCTTGTTCTAATTTCTTAGTTGGATAGAGTTCTCTTGTTATTTGTCTTCTTGTTTATGTTATTTTAGTTTTATGAACGCTCTTGTTAATTTCAATTTCTTTTAATGAAATTTGATATTTTATGTTTTCTTGATGTTTGTTTGAGTTATTATTATTGTTTTCTTGCAATTGGTAGTTGTAGTCTTTATTAATTAATTTTTGCAATTTGCCATATTTTACTTTTATGTATTCTAAGTGTTTGCTAAAATGCCTCTTCTAGTTTTAGAATAGATTTTTAGCGCTCTTGGTTTGGTATTAAGGACTTAGATTCCTTGATGTCATTGATGTCCAATGTGATCGGCAATTTAGAGTTGTTAGTTAGTTTTTGGATCAACGATGTCCACTTGACTTCTCCCTCCGATGTTAGAGGATGACTAAGTAGAATTAACCCTTTGCAATTACCATGTTGTAGTCAATGATCTAGGATAGGAAACCTTGACTCTTAATCCCTGTCATGAGTATCTTTTAGCATTTATAGTTCCTTAGTTTTAACTTTACTTTCTTGTTCTTCACACCAAAACCCCAAAAATATCTCATAACCAATAATATGCACATTTTCCTACAATTCCTTTGAGAGATGACCCGAGATCTAATACTCTCGGTATTTTTATTGGTTTGACTTAAGTGACAAACAAATTAAATTTTGATTCGAGTCAACTGTCGGTTTGGAACTATACTTCGATGAGATTATTTTTGTGAAAATTCTAAACCGATTTTTGTCTTGCGTCACTAGGCTGTTATAATTTACCTCTTTTCTTTTTTAAGGATTTTTGTCTTTGGAACCAACATGTCTACCATGCTTTTGGCGTGTATTTGTTTCCGTGGCCATTTGTCCAACTGGGACATCAATTTGAATTGAAACATTTTCAGCTAGTATATAGGATTTAGTTATCCTTTTCGTATCAGAAAATGCATCAGGAAATTCATTTGCTATTCTTTGTAAATGTATAATCTTTTAAACTTTTAGTTCACATTGTTCTTATCGAGGATCTAAATGCATCAAGGATGATGCATTTCAATTAAATTCTTTTTTAAGAAGCTTATTTTTCTCCCTAGTGTTGAAAATATTAATTCATTAAAATGACAATCTACAAATCGAACTTTTAAATATATTTCCTGTTTGTATCTCAAGATACCTTACTATAGAGGAAGAATCATATCCAACATATATCTCCAATTTTCTTTGGAATCCCGTTTTGGTGCAATTAGGCATGGCAATTGGAACATATATCACACACCGAATATTCTCAATGGAAAACATTTGGCTGTTGACAAAAAACTAACTGCAGATGAGAGAATTGGTGGTAACTTGTTAGCCCTAAATGAATAAGTGTTGCGGCATGTAAAATAGCATGCCCCAAACCGAGGTGGGAGATTTGTTCTCATAAGTAAGGGTCTAGCAATCAATTTAAGCCGTTCAATAAGTGACTCTACTAGTTCATTTTATGTATAACATGAGCTACTGGATGTTCAACACATATACCATTGGCCATACAATAAGCATTAAAAGTTTGAGAGGTGAATTCACCAGCATTATCAAGACGAATTATTTTGATTGGATTTTTTGTAAAATATGCTTTTAATTGAATAATTTGAGCAAGTAATCTTGCAAATGTCAGGTTGGAGAAGACAATAAGCAAACGTGTGACTATCTTGAAGATGTATCTATTAGAACCATAAAATATCTAAAATATCCATATGGTGGATGAATTGGTCCACAAATATTGCCTTGAATCCTTTCTAGAAATTCAAGATACTCAAATCCGATCTTTACTGGTGATGGCCTTAAAATTAGTTTTTCCTGAGAACATGCAACACAACAAAATTTACTAAATTTAAAAATCTTCTAGTTCTTTAGTAAATGTCCATGAGAGATTTCTATAATTCTTCGCATCATAGTTGTCCCAGGATGACCCAATCGGTCATGCCAAATAATGAACTCATTCGAATTAGTAAACTTCTAGTTTACAATAGCATATGATTCAGCAGCACTAATTTTAGTATAATATAACCCAAATGATGCATGATCATCTTTTGTTGCTTTCTTTATTAATTCTTTGAATAAAGTTAGTGATTTTCTTGTTATAATTGAGATTTTTATGCTTTAATCAATATTTTTTGGAGTTGTTTTGAGCTTTGGTATGTGTAGAAAATTGTAAAAGATTTTAGGCAAGAACAAAGGAGGAGAAGGACAACCAAAAAAGCTCCTGAGAGAACCAAAAAAAGTGACATGCAAAAGGAAGCAATCTCCAGAGAACCAAGAAAGGAAACAAGCCCCCAAATAAGTGCAAAGTGAATTTGCAAATACTGTCAATTCTGAGGCCTCAAGAAATGCAAGAAATGCAAATTAGGCCATGCGTTGAACGTGTCCCTTCTTACGTCTAATGCACTTCATGGGCCAACTTCCAGGGATATCACAATCCTTCACCAAACTCTCCAACTTCAAGTACTTGCTTTGTTGACCCATGATCAAGTATTCAAGTTGCAAGCCCATGATCTCAACAAAGTAACACAGTAAGTTTTGAATTTCAAATACAAGGAAGATTACTAGTTAGTTAAGAATTATTAGAAAAGATTTGATTAAGATATAATTTGATTCTGTTTTGATATAGTTTGAATTCGAATTTTAGACTATTATTTTAGGTTTTTAAAATAAGTTCAGGAACTGGTCCACGGACAACACATCTTACAACACACGTTACTTCATTGTTTTTGTTTTCAAGCATACCAGGAGAAACTAATCTCCTCAGTTAAGGTTAGGAGCTCTATTTACTTTAATGAATTAATATTATTGTTTTTCTAACTTTTTAATTTACAGCCTTATTGGCAGGTTGTGAGCTATCTGAGAAGTAGAGGCAGAGGAGTTGTCGGTAAGCAGAAAATAACTTGAGAATATTTTTATCCTCTTTATATGAGAGATAAATATGTTCTTGCGGGAGCACATGTTTAACAAGTTCAATTGCATGAACTTATATAAAATGGAATGCAAGTCAATATCAAACAATGATAGTAGACCGAATTTATTGTGCTTTTACAGTTTACTTTATTTGAGTATGTAATCGAAGATGTTACACTTGTGTTCACCTAATAATTATTTGTTAGAGATGTAATCAATTTGTGGTGGATAGGTGCCTGACTATGTTAGTCTTGTGCCAGGTGTTCTGAAAGCAGATTTTATTCAGCCTACTCATAATAAGCAAGATTTTGAGAGGACTTCCTTGTTTGCAAAGCTTGAACATCGCTTGAAATGACGTGGGAATACTGGTATGATGTTTTTGTGTTGGTGGTCATTTGACATCATGGGTTGCTGAAATAATATACTCCTGGTTGTATATTCTACTCTTAGAAATGAAGTGTTAGTAATTTCTTGATATCCATTAACAAAAAATATCTTCAATATATCTTACATCATATCCATGATGGTATCTTCAAATTGATTTTATATATCTCTATTTTATTACTTCATTTCTCATTATTTTATGAAAATTGATATATTTTAATATTTTTCAATGTCTTTTCTCGCATTTCTTTCTTCCTTTTGGAAGTGAATTCAGTATGATAGTGAGGTTGTGTTTGATTTGATGTATTGTTAAACTTAATATTGAATAGTTTAGAATATAGTTTTCTTTATTATATAGTATAATGAAAAATGCAAAACTATCAAAATAACCAACAAAAATAGAGGATCATATATTGTTCAACTTTTAAATTTCATTAAATTAGTTAAAAGGATATTAACTATATTAAAATAAATCATATATAATATTTAATATAATTTATAATTTCAAATAATTAAAAGAGCTTTTAGTAATTAGCTCTAAAATAATAAAGGTCTAGTTTAATGGTATTCTCTCAAATTAATTGTACTTTACTTTTAGTTACATAGTTGCTTAAGTTAGATTAGAATTATTAGTGATAGTGTGAGGATAACCGTTTGTTATAATGAAACATTTTATACAATATTGTACCAAACTTGGTATGCTTTTATCCTAATATAATTACAAAAATAATCTCTATAGTCGATAATGCAGTCAAGTCTGAATTTTCATTTCGTTGTTGGATGTATAATCCATACTCCCGATTTATGCACTCGAGGATTGTTGAATTAACAATTGTTAAGCATTAATATTTGTCATGCCTGGATACTTATCAAATTTTGTAGGGATTGTCATTGTCAACTACTTGGGTATCAGAAAAAGAGGCCTAAGTCTCAGGTCCCCATTGATACTTTGCCGCCAAAACCACCTGGCTTTGAAATACCGGTGGCATTGAACAAAAGTACCTATCCACATAGCACGTTTGAGCAAGGTAACTGCTTATTTTAGAAACAAGATTTCCCATTGCTAGCTTAATCACTATTATCCAAACTGATGATTTCTCATTGTGGTTCAAGTATCTCCTACTAAGAGGAAAGAGAGACATGGATCTATGGACCTTCATAAGATGAAAAAGCAAACAAGGAAACAGGATTTCTCAACAAGTGTTGGTTGGAATGATGAGAATATACAGGGCTGCATTAGAATGTTGATTGTAATGTTTTGACTTTGGTTTGTTGATATTCATGCATGTTATTTTAGGAAACTTTTTTATCCAAACATTTTCCAAGTTATTATTCTAATTACAAGTAATACTACTCAAACAAAGAGTCTTTATATTCTAGTCATTTTTATCTTGTCCTTTATTATTATATTATTATTTGGAGAACTACTGCCATTTCTCCTTTTGTTCCACTTGATTTCCTTAGATTTCATGCTCTGGCATTGTAAATCATTGAAATTTGTTTTAATGGTTCTTCCACCCTTGCTTTTTGTGTAGACTACTGCATGTTCTGAAGACCAGGAGGAAGACCAAGGCGCTATACACTTGATACAAGTGAACACAGAACTCCGTGCAAGGTGAATAAAAAAAAAATTACTTACATAGTCATTGCCAGTACTTGATTACTTGGAATGCAGTTATACAATTCTTGTTGCTACATGCCATATTTATAATTCTTACCTTATCTGGAATTGAGCAACACCCATTGTTCTTGCCTTGGCATCTAAAATATAGCATGGCAGCTCTATGATGCAAAGACTCGTTCTCTTTATTCCCCTTCCCCTGCAGCCTGCAGGTGTTTGGAATTTGAAAAGACAAATGAAGAACTTTGTCACAAGGTAGTTAATTCTTACCCAGTTGTTAAGGGTACTGGGATACAATCAGAAAACTCCCTTTCAGTTTTCTTCCCTCTTTTTCATATTTATCAAAGGACGTTGCTGAATTTACATCGTAGTTTCACATAACCATCACCACAAAATATAGAGACAAAACAGTGTAGCCGAAGCCGTAGCCTGTAGGGATCCAAAGTTTCTAGAGATGGCCCCATAGTTTTACCGTTCATATGTTTTTTGTGTTAATGTCTATCTATAGACAATTGCCCCACTCAGTCGGTTGTTGTCAATGTCTCTCTAACCCAGTTGTACAGAAATCTCACGAGAGGATTGAAATCTAGCCAATTTTTTTCAGTTTGTGCATTTATTTGGAATCTGTTAAATTTAGAACCTTCCATAGAATGAAAATCTTGTTGTTCGACCTTTTCAATTTTGACCTATCAAGAGGAATCATGGTTTTACAGGTGACAGAGCTTAGAAGCAAAATTCAAGACGCTAAGCTTGAGTATAATAGCCTTTTGTCTCAAGTGCACAACCAGGACCTGATGCTAACATGTAGTGTAGATGGTAAACCTCTTGCAGCCTAGCTTTGTTTCTCCAGAATTTGTTTTTTTGGTGGAAGGTTCTCTAGTTTGAAACAATGTTGTATGATATGGGGATGGATTCTTCATGTGAAAATATAAACATGGTCATGTGCAGATTTTTTTGGCCCCAATATAGCTCTCGCAAGAGAATATAATATATAGTGAAAGTTATGTGAGAGTTTAGCCCAGTCTATATAGATAGCTATTTTTACCTGTAATTATATGAAAGTAAGATACATCCTAATATCTAGCTTTTTGTAGATATATGATACTATGAGCTTTAAGTAATTAATGCCATTCTATAAATGAGGATAGAGTTGAGCTTCTCTACCACTCCCCCTAAAGGGATTCCTTTGGATCCTTACAAGTTACATTCTTATGGTTTTGTTGGATCATGTGAAACGGTTTGTACTAAATGCACATGGCTTTCTCATCTCTAGAAAAAATGTTTGGTTTTCTCATCCGAATTCCAAGATCTTGGTTTGGTCTTTAAAATATTGAAATTGATATCACAGTTTTTTAAACAAGCTTTTGACACTTATTTAATACTGCTAAATCAAGTTGTCGGCAACTATTATTGCTAATTTGCTATTCATCTTATTGGTATAATGGTATCATGTTGATTTGGTGGAAATTTATCATATATCCAAGAAAATGTTAGTTTTGTTTAACCTTTTTAAAATATTAGTTTTTAAAATTAAATTATCATAAATATTCAAGTATTGAAAACAATATCTATGGGGAACTAAAATATAAGGACTTACATTTTTGTATAACAAAGAAAAAAGTTAACAAAACCTCAACTAAAGTTTATTTTTACCAAAAACAGTTTAATATATTGAAAATTATTATATTTAGGAACTTTGTCGTGGGAAAATGATAGAGAAGACACAAATTTGGAATCAACAATGAATACATACAAACAATGGCGTATCACACAATTTTTCACTAGTGTGTTTGAACTTGAAGTCAGCGTTTGATGATGTACCAGTACTGTTCCCGCTAACTAAAATGTTTAAAAACACAAACTTTGTGGGAAAAGAGAAAAAAAAAACTTAACAGTTTATATGTTTGTATTATCCACACCTTCGTTTTTGATATCAAAGAAGCATATTGCTGCTGTTGTTGTTGCCATTGAATTATTCTTCTTATCTGGTGAAGGAATCAACCCAAAGGAGGAAGAGTTCACGTTCGTGTTCCAATACTCACCATTCCCTGTTTTACTATTATTGTTATGGGAAAAAAACAGATAGGTCCTAACTTTTTAAATTTTTGACAAATACATTTCTGACAAAATTTAAATACAAAAAAGTCTCTAACTTTAATAAACGGAGGACAATTTAGTCCTTCCGTTTATTTGTCTCTCATATACCAAACAGAACTGGATGACGTGGCTGAAACGATGTCCAAGTATCCGTTACGGTGCCACGCTGGAAGGGGAATAAAGTTCGAAGGACAAATAAGTTTTTGACGTCATTTTGTAAATAAAGTTCGAAGGACAAATAGGTCCTTGAGAATTTTTTTTCATTATGCTTCTATTATGAGAATTTAGTTTATAAAATTATGCTTGTATTTTGAAATCTAGTTAACTTGTTGTATTCTGCAATTTAAATTATTTGTATTAAAATTGCAGAAATTGGACTTGTTCTGTTTCAACTTTTTTTTTTCTTAAATTGCATTAGTTCAGTTTTAGTGCATTTGTATATTATATTAGAATTTGTTAAATTGTATTAGTTCAGTTTTCATCATACCAGTGGCATTAGTTAGTATCAGTTCATTTATGCATCAAGTTAGCATTAGTTCATTTGTGCATCATTCATGTATTAAGTTAGCATTAGTGCATTTGTGTATTATATTAGAACTGATATTTTTATCCATAATAACATTACGAGAATAATTTTTTTAAAATTTATAGTTCACTTTGTTCTAACAGTATAAATTATGCATGACACAAAAGATTTATAAAATAAAACTACTTTTACAAAAAAGTCGTAAGTTGACAAAAGTTTCTGACTAAAAAGACCAATATATCTGCAGATAAAAAATTAAATAATAAGATTTTTAGTTATTATTTTTATATGAAAATGTCTAATTTTTTATTAATAATTAATTTTAACATTCGTTATCTAAAATTTAAAATAATTTAATGTGTATACTTTTACATTTAAAATATTTTAATTGTAAAAAAATATCGAATGACATATTTTGATTTGTCAAATTACTAATATAAAATATAATTATATATAGAGTAAAAATAGTAGAGAGAAATATAAAAATGGAGAGAGATAGACGAGAGAATTTAGGAAAGGAGTTTATTAATTTTGAAAAAAAATTCTCAAGGACCTATTTGTCCTTCGAACTTTATTTGTAAAATGACGTCAAGGACTTATTTGTCCTTCGAACTTTATTCCCCTTCCAGCGTGGCACCGTAACGGACACCTGGACACTGTTTCAGCCACGTCAGCCAATTCCGTTTGGTATATGATAGGCAAATAGACGAAATGACTAAATTGTCCTCCGTTTGTTAAAATTAAAGACTTTTTGTATTTAAATTTTATCAGAAATGTATTTATCAAAAATTTAAAAAGTTAGGACCTATTTATCTTTTTTCCTATATTTTACTTAAATTATATATCATACAACGTTTGTAAAAGTGATTCAATGTTATCCTGCCGTCAATTACACATCATGAACGCTTTAGTTTGAATTTTAAAAATCTCTTCTTAAAGTTAGAATACAAATGTCTGGGATAGAATCGATGATCCACTCCAAAAAAGAGCTCATCAAAAATTGAAATTAATTCCTACAATATTTACATAATTCACTTTTCTAGAGACATAATTAAATCTAAACATAAATAGTAGGTATAATATTAAAATCAAACACATCTAAGTGAGACATAATTGAGAATGAATACATCCAAGTGAGAATAATTGAAAAATATAATCTGATTTGTTAGTATAATTGATAGTAGGATGACATTGAATAATTTTTATAAACGTTAGATATACAAATAGGATGATTTAAACGTTAGGGACACAAATAGGACTTACCCCAAACGTTGAGGACAAAAACTATACTTTACAACCAAAATGTGGCACATGTCACTTTCTCATTGCAATTAAAATCAAAATTTTCTCTTCAAAATTAAAGAGTTCTATCTAGGGATGTACATGGTCCGGCCCAGACTGAAGACCCGGCCTGGTCTCGAACACTTTAGGGACTAATTTGGTGTGGTTTCATCGGGTCTAGGGCCGGATAAGGGTCTCAAAAATAGACCCGGTCATTATTTCGGGTCGAGTCCGGACCATGGCTCGGGTCATCCGAAATCAGCCCGGTGGCCCGGTCATCATACACAATTAATATTTTGTGTTATTAGTGATGGATGATGGCTATTCTTATGTGAAATTTAAGTATTGTAAACCTTAATATTTTGTGTTATTAGTTATTATAAGACTATAAATTAATGTTTTATCTTTAAAATGCATAAGATTTTAGACTAATTAATACATAATATTGTGTTATTTGTATTGATTTAAATATTTGGTGTTATTAGACAATATTAATATTGATTATAGTTATGCTTTAATTTTAAAGAAGAGTTGGTTCTTGTTTTATTTTTCTAAGTGAATTTTACCATGTCAAATAATGGTTAGAGTATTGAAAATTTGGATATTTTCACATGCTAGCTTATAAGAAGGTACCAAGGTAATATAATGTTAACGGCCCGGTTTTTACCCGATATAATCGTGGCCCGAAAGTGTATATGTTTTATCGGATCTAGGGTCGAGTTCGGGTATAATAAATAGGCCCGGTATATATTTCGGGTCGGGTCTGGGTCACATCAAACCCGGTTTCGCCCGACCCATGCACACCCCTAGTTCTATCATCTTTCCTACTAATTTTACAACAAAAATGTACCACATGTCACTCCCTTATTACAATTAAAATCAAATCTTTCCTCCAAAATTAAAGAATTCTTCCTTTATTCCTACTAATTTTACAATCAAAATGTGCCACATGTCATTTTTTCATTGCAATTAAAATGTGCAACATCACATTCTTTAATTATATTAAAATTAAAATTAAAATATTAAAATTAAAATTAAAATATAACTATATTATATATTGTGTTATATTATATATTATTATCTAATTTAATAACAAAATGTGTCACATGACATTTTTATTAAATTTAAGAGAAAATATTTTCTTCTAAAATTAATAAACTCCCTTCCTAAATTCTCTCATATACCTCTCTCCATTTTTTCTATTTCTCTCTACCCTTCTCACTTTATATATAATTCTAATATATTTGTATATTATTATCTAATTTAATAACCAAATGTGCCACATGACATTCTCTTATTCAAATTGAGAAAAAATATTCCTTCTAAAATTAATAAATTTTCTTCTTAAATTCTCTCATCTATCTTTCTCCCTTTTTCTATTTCTCTCTACTCTTCCCACTCTATATATATTTGTAATTTATATTTTATATTAGTAATTTGACAAATCAAAATGTGTCATGGGATATTTTTTATTATAATTAAAATATTTTTTTTTTCAAAATTAACAAATCTTCTCTCTCAGTCTTCATCTTTATCTTTCTCTCTCTTTTCTCTCATTCTCTATTTTTTCTATCTTTTTGTTCTACAAAAATAAAATTAACAAAATAATATAATTCAAATAAAAAATATTATTATTATATACATATTTTTTTAGTTTTTTTGTTTAGTTTTAAATTTTCACTGTTTATCTTTTTAATCTATATTTTTATTTTTCTTCTTTCAAATATTTATTAAATATAATTTAGAAAGTATGCTAATTTTATAATTAAAAGTTAAAATC
>NC_029772.3:98535144-98646139 GCF_000817695.3 Arachis duranensis | reverse complement strand
AACAAACTTAACACTTAATCAAAAGTATACAAATTAAATCGTTTTAAATTTGAGATAACGAATATTAAAATTAATTATTAGTAATAAATCAAACCCTTTCACATGAAAATAATAACTAAAAATCTTATTATTTAATTTTTTATCTACGAAAATCCTGATCTTTTTAATCAAAGAGACTTTTGTCCCTTACAATTTTTTTATAAAAGTAGTTTAATTTTATAAATTTTTTGTACTATAATCTATAATATTAGAACAAAACCAATATAATTTTAAAATATTTATATTCTCGTAACTACGTTACGGGTAAAACTACTAGTTGCTACTATGATTGCCGCCACTTGCATATTTGATAGCTGCATTTGCATTTTCCCCTGTGATGTGGAGCATGGTACCAATGGTGGGCCACACAAGCCTTCATTTTTGAGGAATGAGCTTCTTGGGAACCCCGAAAATGTTGAGGGAATCTGGCCTTCAAGATTGTTGCTAGAAAGATTCACTACATGGAGGCTTGTGAGTTTTCCCAGTGATGAAGGAACCCTGCCTTGTAGCTGATTGAAAGAAAGATTTAGTCTTTCTAGCTTCATAAGGTTTCCAAGTGAAGATGGAATCTCACCGGTGAAGCGATTTTTACTCAAGTCTAAGATCACTTGCAATTCAGCAAGATCCCCTATCTCTTCTGGTATGGAACCTGTCAAGAAATTCTCTGAGAGCCTGAGCTCATAAAGCTTGCTGCATTGCCGAATCATTGAGGGGATGCGGCCGGAGAGACTATTGCTTTGTAAGTCTAGAACATTGAGGCAAGTGAGATTTCGATGGCTTCATTTGATTCATGTAGCCGACCCCACTTAGTGGGACAAGGCTTTGTTGTTATTGTTGTGGGATTTCCCGAGAGATTGTTGTGATGGAGAGAGAGCTTAAGCAAATTTGAGCATTTACCAAGCTCAGAAAGCACCCTGCCATTGAAGTTGTTGTATGAGAGATCTAGCTCACCAAGTGTTTGTAAGATTGCCGACCACGGAGGTAGTTGGCCAGTGAACCTGTTATTACTCAGGAGCATGTGTTCGATTTTGTGAGAGTTCGAGAGTTGAGGTGACACGTCTCCTGTTAAGTTGTTGAATGACAAATCGAGGAAGTTAAGCTCAGTAAGGTAGGAAAACTCTGAAGGAATGGCTCCGGTGAGATTATTGTATGCGAGCCGGAGACGGCTGAGGTTTTGGGAATTGCCTAATGTAGAAGGAATGGGACCTGAGAAGCTGTTGTTAGTCAAGTCCAGAATAGTTAGAGAATTTGAGCCAGTGAGAGGAGAGAAACTTCCACTGAACCTGTTGTGGGAAAAATTTATGGTTTTGAGGTTCTTGAGAGCAAGAAGTGAACGAGGGAGAGGTCCTTCAAAGGAGTTGTTGTAAAGGGTAATTTTGAAGAGTTCTGAAAGATAACCGAACGTGGGTGATATCGAACTGGACAAGCTGTTATCTGCTAATGCTAATATCTGAGGACTCTTACAGTACCCCATGCTTGGAGGGATTGGACCAGACAAATCATTCTGCCTCAGATGAAGAACAACCAAGTCCTTAAGCTTGCCTATAGTTTCTGGAATCGGCCCAGTAAAGTGGTTTCCAAAGAAGTCGATTTCCCTTAAGCTTGTGCAGTTTGTTAACTCTCTCGGTATGGTTCCAGACATCTGGTTATCATAGAGGTAAATGGTGATCAATCTATGAAGCCTTCCGATCTCCACTGGGATTGTACCTGTGAAAGAGTTACCAAACAGGAAAAGGCCTTCCAACCTAGTAATATTTCCGATTTCCGGAGGTAAAGATCCAACAAAGCTGTTGTTGTTGAGCACAAGATCAGTGAGGTTCTGCAGCATGTCAAGGTTGGATGGAAGCTCTCCTTCAAAGCTATTGTCAGAAAGATCCAACTGTTGGATTGAGGAACAGTCGAGTAGCTCCAAGGGGAATTTTCCATACAGCATGTTTTGAGATAAGAAAAGCTGCTCAAGCTTTGAAGAACCTTTGAGGCAGAAGTTGCTTGGAATGCTACCGGTGAAAGCATTATCAGACAGAACCAGGGACACGAGATTCTGTAATTTGGTATTGAGGAGTGGTATTGGTCCCGAAAGGTTGTTTTCGGACAAGTCTAATGTCTGCAGCTGGGTTAGACTGTTGAGCTCAGAAGGAATTTCTCCATTGAGTTTGTTTCCAAGCAAATTCAGGTATGTCAAGTTGGAAAGATGACTCAGGGTTTTAGGAATTGACCCAGAGAGAGTATTGTTGGCAACATTCAAAATTTTGAATGATTTAAGAGAGCCTATAGAGGAGGGAATGTTCCCATCAAGCATGTTGTTTGATGCTGCAAAGTTTTCGAGCATTTCGCAGCCTTGAATATCTTCAGGTATGGTGCCACTAAAGCTGTTACTTTGCAAATCAAGAGAAACCAGATTCTTCAATTCACCAATCCCGAATGGTATGCTACCATTCAAGTTGCAGTAGCCTAATCCCAACACTGTCAACTTTGTTTTTTTTTTTATTTTTTGGTTTCCCACGGTATCCCCCAACCCGGCAGGTTAAAGACTAATCCGCCGCGGTACTGAGCTCCATTTAAGGGTTTGCCGCTGGCCAATGAGTTGCTGCATGCACAAGGCGGGATTCGACCCCAACACTTATTTAAGTGGACTAGTGAGCTAACCACTAGACCAACCCAACTTGGTTCTGTCAACTTTGTTAACAATACTAAACAGTGGAAAGCCCATACGAAAAACAAAAAAAGCCCATTTTTGTGACAAAATTACCCATTTGTCATAACAGTAAATATTTAAAATTTATGTATATTATTAGCATTGAAGTAATCCTTCATTATTGCTTCAGAGGATGTTTATCGCTATAATCAACAATGACATGTGTCACTTCTCTATTCGCTGGTCAACCACTAGGCACCTTTAGACACCACATCCATAGCTACCAGAGAACTGACCTATATATATATACACATAAGTATTATTGTCTTTCCATATAAATAAAAATTATTCTCTCCTCCTGCTCCTGATCACTATCAGTCACCACCGCCGTCCGCCATCTCCTACCCCCTCACCGCTGGCAATGCCAAGCTCCCACCCTCTCCTCGCGTGCCTGAGTCTCATCGGTCATCCTGTGGAGAAGAAGCAGAAGATCATCGTCGCGCCTAGCCAGTCGAAGAGAATATCGCTGTCGTTGCCTGACCCACCCGAGGAGAACATCATCGTCGCCTCCTGACCCATCCGAGGCAGCAGCATCGCTTTAGAGCCTCTGAGCGTCTCTGCATCTTTGCCTCTATGCCTCGTCACCGATCTTCGTCGTCCGCTCAGCTGCTCTTCCTCCCGGTAAGTTATGTGAACTACTATTTAAATTCATTCAGTTGTGGTTTTAGGGTTCATCTATCATATTATCTTTGTGATTTTAATTTATTTTGAAAAATTTGTTAATTATTATAGTATTGTTCTTATTTATGTGATTTATGTTAATTATAATTTTAGGGGTGTGCATGGTCCGACCCGAAGACCTGACCCACCCCGAACATTTTAGAGCCTAATTTGGTATGATTTTACCGGATCTAAGGTCGGGTAAGAGTTTTCAAAAGTAGACCCGATCATTATTTCAGGTCGGGTCGGGCCATAGCTCGATCATCCGAACCCGGCCCGGTGGCCCGGTCCTCATACACAAATTAAGACTATTCTTATGATGAATTTAAGTATTGTAAACTTTAATATTTTGTGTTATTAGTCGTTATAAGACTATAAGTTAATGTTTTATGTTTAAAATGCATAAGATTTTAGACTAATATATAATATTGTGTTATTTGTATTGATTTAAATATTTGGTGTTATTAGACAATATTAATATTGATTGTGGTTATGTTTTAATTTTAGAGAAGGGTTGGTTCTTGTTATATTTTTCTAAGTGAATTTTACCATGTCAAATAATGGTTGGAGTCTTGGAAATTTGGATATTTTTACATATTAACTTACAAGAAGGTATCAAGGTAATGTAATGTTAACGGTCCAGTTTTCATCCGATTTTTACCTGGTATAATCGTGGCCCAAAAGTGTGTAGATTTTATCGGATCTAGGGATGGGTTCGAGTCTAACAAATAAGTCCTGTATATATTTCGTGTCGGATCTAGGTCACTTCAAACCCGGTTTCACCCAGCCATGAATACTCCTAATAATTTATATTTCTGATTTCTGATTCTGATTATTCTTGATTTTAATTTTGTTAATTATAATTTATATTTTTAATTTCTGATTTTGATTATTTTCTGATTTTAATTCTGTTAATTATAATTTATATTAGTTATTAATTTGTATATTTGTATATTCAAATAGGAGCTTGCACAAATATTGAATTGAAGCTTAATATTTTTAACTCAAAATTATACAAACCTTTTTTAATCCCATGTGATTTTTTTCCCTTCTCTTTCTAAAACATTAACCTTATACTACGAAATTAAACCTACATTATTAATTTAGTATATTATATATATGATAGTATAGCTAAATTTAAAAAAAAAATTAATAATCAATAATTTCAAATCTCCTCGTACATTTTTGTTCTTTGCTTATACATTGTTATGCTAATACTTTGACTCAACTCAAAATATTTGGTGACCACATGATGGTTTCTTAATAATAAATAGAACTATTTTTATAACGTCCTCTTCTTCAAATTGAATTATCGTGACAAATTCATTTTCAGGACCATTTTTCTTGATCAACACAATGTTCTGAAAATTAAAGGGGATCGGCCAGCCGAACGATTTAACCGCGAACCGACAATAATAATAGTTTGGTTAAATAAGTGAAACCGTTGTATAAAAAACCGGTGAAAAATCGTTGAAGCAGACAAGAATCAGTCGGTTGGACCGAACCGAAACCTGCCCGGTTTACACAAAAACGGAAGCAGCTTCGTTTCTTTCTCCCTTTCCCCCTTTCTTTCTTTCGTTCAGAAAGAAATCAAGCAACCCCAGCCAAAAAACCCTAGCACTGTAAGCCTACACCACCGCCGCAAGGAGTGGCATACTGCCGCGTCCGTCGCACTCAAAGTTCGCCATCCGTCCGTCTATCTAGCTTCCCTCGTGATCCAAGTCTTCAACTCCTGTTCGCTGTCACCGATCACGGCTGCTTCCTCGAGCTCGGCGTCCGTCGTTTTTGTCTGCTTAGCCGCGCTTCCGTCGCCGTTTGTTTGCCGTTCACGTTCGCGTCTCCGTTCGTGTTCTTCGCCGTTCACTGTTCGCGTTCACTCGCTGTTCACCGTTCGAGTTTGCATTCGTGTTCGTCTGGAAGCCACGTTAATCTGCTTCAAACACTGCGACCAACCCGCGCGCTCTACCTAGCCGTCGAACTGCTCTCTTTTGTCGCAGCCGTGAGTTCCGTAAACCCGCCACTATACTCACACAACACCAACACCAATATTCTGCTTCAAACTCTGCAACTTCTGATTTCTATTACGATAAGTAACTATTTGATTTGGTAGTGGTTTGGATTATTTCATAGACTGAATTAAAGTTACAATAGTTATGTTCTCTTCTCTATCACATTGATATTAAGCTTTGAATTCTCTTATTTTATTTTAATTTTACCGCACTCACATTGGTTCTGCTGCTGTTTTGTGGTTTGTGATTTTTTTGGGTAGTGATATGCTGCGGGTGATGTCTTGTTTTGTGTTTCTGTTTTGTGACTTAATAATGCCCAGATTGTGACTGCCCTGTTCTTGCTGTCCTTTGAATGCTGCAAATAGAAGGAATGGATCCTATCAATTGTTTAAAAAAATTGATGGGGTAAAGTGTGATCTTTAACCCTTCATTCATCTCTCTCGTATTTATTTTTGGTCCCACTTACAAAATTAATGGTGAGAGATCACATTTTACTCCCTCAATTGTTAAAAAAAATTGACAGGAGAAAATAGACTGATTCTGCCATGTAATAAAGAACCTTAGAATATGTGTAGATTGTCTTGCTGAATAATCACTTAGTTAATTTTTTTTGTTGTTAAAAAAATCATCACTGAACTTTGAATTTGTTATTTTTTTGATCATTTAAATTGAAAAAGTATTTTATATTAGTGACTAATTTAGGATATATTTTTGCTTTATTAGTTATGTCTAAGAATTGATACCTGATTTATTAATATGTTTGTGAACGCATGCATTTTAATTTTTAATTTTATTTTTATAATTTTATATTTTTATTTAATTATGACCAGTCAATTGGAATCAGTAACAATAGATGAGAATAAATGGTATAATAATAAGGTTGAACAAAAACGAGTATTAAATGATAGGATAATCATTTCAGATGCAACATTGTTCGGTGGGAGAAAGATTAAACTGTTTGAAGTATCAAAGGAGGACAACCAAGAAGTTGAAAGACAGAAAAGGTGTTTTCAGACTTCTCTAAGACTATTATCACCAGAATTCTTCCTACAAGGTCTCTTTGTTTTTGAGAAGAATGTCAGAGGAAGAAGGTAGTGGTTTTCATATATGACTAGTATGACGCTGACTTAAAAGATGTTTGGGTTCGGAATTGGAAAAGTTTCAAGGGTTATGTGAAATAGATTTTAAGTGGTTTGTTAAGTTTGTATGAACAGATGGAGATTTTTCATGGAGATATAAGTTGAGAAAGTAGGTATAAGTTTGTAAAATGTGGTGATAGAGTGCTGCTTACAGGAGTGGAGGAAAATTTTTTCTTTGATTTCCCGAAGTACAAAAATGTTGTCATTAAGAAGGAGATGGTTTGGTTACGTAAAGTTATTACGTTCATCAAATCTTTAATTTAAACGTGTATATTAACTTACCACTCTAAAAAATTGAAGAACATTTTACATTCTGTTGGAGGTTTCCCAAGATTTGATGAACGTAATAACTTTACGTAACCAAACCATCTCCTTCAATGATAATATTTTTGTGCTTAGTAGAATCAGAGAAAAAATTTTCCTCCACTCCTGTAATCAGTATTCTATCACCACATTTTACATACTTATACCTATTTTCTCAGCTTATATCTCCATAATACATCTCTATCTGCGCATACAAACTTGACAAACTACTTAAAATGTGTTTCATATAAACTTTGAAATTTTTTCAATCTCGAACTCAAACATAAGTCAGCATCATAATGGTTATATATGAAAACCACTACTTCCTCCTTTCCAACATTCTTCTCAAAAATAAAGAGGCCTTGTAAGAAAAATTCTGGTGACAGTCTTAGAGGAGTCTGAAAACACCTTCTCTGTTGAACATACGCCAAGATTGCTGCTTTTCTTGAATATCTTGAAACTTCCGTTGAGGTATTGCTCTCCTCCACCGCTTCAAAGC
This sequence comes from Arachis duranensis, assembly GCF_000817695.3. NCBI lineage: Eukaryota > Viridiplantae > Streptophyta > Magnoliopsida > Fabales > Fabaceae > Arachis > Arachis duranensis. Next base: position 98,638,795 of record NC_029772.3, on the reverse strand, counting down.
AATAAAAAGTCAATACTAGAATTAATCACTGCAGCTATATGTACTATAAGAAAGTCAAAGTTAGGTTCTCAACATCTCTAGTTTCTCACCCATCTTCTTTGATTGGTGTGCTTTCATCAAATTGGTTAAATTGGTCTGTTCATATTGCTTTTATCGCAAACGGTGCCGCTTAATGTAGGACCATAACTTGAATGAATTAAATTGGCTGATTAGTTTCATACCTATACGGCTATACCACAACCATTATTGGTGTCAATGATGGCTGGTCTGAGTGGTGACCAGAATTTCAAAATATAAACTTTTATTTTCTTAGTCAATTAATTTTGAGTCTAAATATTGAATTAAAAAAAAAACTACGATTTTACTAAAGAGATGAGAGAAGAGAATAGGGTACAGGCATGGTAGTTGAGAGCTGAAGGAGACAATGGTGGTGGTGATAGAGCAGCGTGATACTCTAGATCGAAATGCGAATCCATTCAACACTGCCGCTTTTGATGGTTTTGAAACTGCGAGTGACACGGACCTTGGCAGTGATGCTGAAGGCGAGCATGGCAGAGCTAGCTGCTGTCAAGAACGATCAACCGCTGCCGAAGTTGCAACACCAGCATGCGGAGCTGGAGCATGGAGCATGGAGCATGGTGTTCTCCGAGTAATGATCTCTCCATCGATGAGGAATTGAATCTGGTTGGGTTTCGAAATTTCATCTTTTGGGAAATTTTTGCATTTTTTCGACAACTTTCTCCTTTGATCATAATTTTTTTAGTAATGATCATTTTTTTTTATTTTCATTTTCTAGTGCTTTCAATTGGTTTGTCAAAATAATTTATAATCAAACTTTTGACAGAAAGGAAACTAAGCAATGTTTTATAAACTGCACTAAAAATTTGAAGCAGTGAAGTCTTGATGTTGATTGTGGCATTTAAAACATGCATATGCATTTAAGTCCAAAAACACAAACACGATGCTTTTTGATGATGAAGAGAATGATTGAATGGTGATGCCTTATTTTGGATACCTTGCCTCACTTTGGATACCTTTTGGCTCAGAATAAAGTTTTATCTCAACAATTAAATGCAATTACTCAATACATAGGAGGAATGCAAGAAAATTCCTATGCTGTGAGTAATGGACTATCTCAAAGTGAAGGAATGGATTATGGATACTCCTCCATAGAGCAAGTAAATTACATTGATAAGCATCACAATGACCCCTTTTCCAAGACCTATAATTCTGAATAGAGAAATCATCCAAATTTTGGGTGAGAAAATCATAATCAAAAACCCAATAATTTCAACAATAACCATCAACAGAACCAGTTCCAACCTCAACATAATACCTTCAACCCCCATCAACAAAACAACCACCAACAACAATCACCATCCTTCACTCAACCATCTCAAGACTCCCAAAGGCTTACCAACCTTGAACTTGCACTAGAAAAACTCTCCCAAAGCACACACACACACAACATCAACAAAATAACCTTGAATTAGCCTTGGAAAAACTTTCACAAAAACCACCTCTTTCACCAGGAATCAAGAAGCTTCAATGAGAAATTTGGAGATACAAATGGGCCAACTTGCTCAAAGAATGGAAAAATCCACAAATTTTTTTTCCAGTGATACAATCCCAAACCCACAGGAAGAATGCAAGGCTATTTATTTGAGAAATGGAAAGGTAGTAAGAGAAGAGAAGGAAGAAACCAAGGAGTCCAGTGACAAACAAGGGAAAGAAGCAACAGAGGACATCATTCAGCAAGAGGAGCATGTGACTCCCACCATACTTTTTGTAGATAGAAAGTATGAGGAGGCATTATTCCAGTATGAACTTGCCCTACAAGTTGCACTTAACATGTCTTCATCGGTGGAAGTACGTTTGATCTGCCATGCAAATCGTGCTGCATGCTATCAGAAACTGGTATGCTGTTCTTTTATCCTGTTAATTAGAATTGCATTTGTTATCCCGTGAACTCTTGCACAAAGTAAGAGTAAATATTAGGTAAAATTTGGTCAACTAAGTTGATGTTACTTTTTAGGCTATTTACTAATTTGACATAAACTAATTTATGTCCCTGCTAAATTTGAAGGTGATTGAGTTTAGACTTTAGAACCTGATTTTCTGTTGACTTCTGCCAAATATATCCAGGGAAAATATGACAGCACAGTTAAAGAATGCACACAAGCATTAGAACTGAACCCTGCATACATTATTAAAGCATTGGCAAGAAGAGGAGAAGCCCATGACAAGCTTGAGCATTTTGAAGAGGCCATTGCTGGTGAGTTCAAATTTTATATTGGGGCTTAGTATACTTGCCTCCCTTCAGGAAGTGAATGTTTTTACTGATGACATTCAATTTTTTACTAATTTTCTGCTTAATTCTAAATTGACTTTTTCCATTTCTCTATTTTTTTTTCCTTGACAATAATTGGCAGATATGAAAAGGATCTTAGAAATTGATCCGTCAAATGATCAAGCCAGGAAGGGTATTTGCCGACTTGAGCCGCTTGCTGCAGAAAAGCGGGAAAAGATGAAGGAAGAAATGATGGACAAGTTTTTTGTTGTCTTTATCTTTGTTTTCTAATTATATTTGTGCAGAATAGTTCACGGGCATGCTTTCCGTAAATTACCTGTTATTTGTTGTCCAATATGATGCCCTTTTCTCTCTCTCTTTCTGCTAGAAAACTAACATGCAAATTCGCCTTGTCTAAAACTAAGTCGTTTTATTCTCTCCTGTCTTGATCTTCCAAGGCTTTAGGTTCATTTTCCCCCACTCTTTGTTATTATTATTATTTGGCTAAAAAATGCACTTTCTAGTTTCTAATAGGTGCATAACAATAAAATACTCTCATATGGGATAACATAAGTACATAACTAAGGAAATGGAAATTGTTAACATTACTAACCGAGTTAGATCCCTTACTGCATCGGGCCATTGTTTCTACATTTTGCTGTTCCAGATCTTTGAGGTATAGGCGGAATGAAGGTTTTGACTAAGTCGTTTTATTCTCTCCTGTCTTGATCTTCCAAGGCTTTAGGTTCATTTTCCCCCACTCTTTGTTATTATTATTATTTGGCTAAAAAATGCACTTTCTAGTTTCTAATAGGTGCATAACAATAAAATACTCTCATATGGGATAACATAAGTACATAACTAAGGAAATGGAAATTGTTAACATTACTAACCGAGTTAGATCCCTTACTGCATCGGGCCATTGTTTCTACATTTTGCTGTTCCAGATCTTTGAGGTATAGGCGGAATGAAGGTTTTGACTAAGTCGTTTTATTCTCTCCTGTCTTGATCTTCCAAGGCTTTAGGTTCATTTTCCCCCACTCTTTGTTATTATTATTATTTGGCTAAAACTTTTTGATATTTGTTTATTTTTGCTATGATTACCGAAATATTGATATGGACAAGATCCCTAGTTACATTGAATCAAAGTTTTTGCCATTTCAGAGAGAAGGTGTATGGTATGTAGACGTTTGCTAACTTTTTCACCAGCAGACCATTTTTTGGTATATTTTTTCTGTCTTGGTAATCAGCTCTTATATTATGCTCTCATTTATGTTTTAGTTATTTGTTTTCAGGTTTATTTTGCTTCCACTGAGGTTTGTCTGTTTTAATCATATGTCAGCATTTGCTATTTTATTTTTATTATTTCTGAGGGGCAGAGCACAATGAATAGAGGAATTAATCTATATCTATATGTTATTATGGTGGAAACCCATGAAATTTGATAAAGTACTTCATCTTTTGCTAATAAATCATGCTCATAGGAGTGATTTCCCCTTTTTTTGTCAAAAAACAATTCAGGTTTGGTTGTATATGAATCATACTATCTGAAGAATCTCAGGAAAAGAGGACTATTGCAACTCTTCCGGTTACAAAGGTAACAAGCTTCAAAGCTACAATTACATGCTTGCTTCTGGTATACTTGCCTTTAAAGTATCCATCTGTCTATCAAGCATAGAGATTTGTGGGAAAAATTTGGAGAGAATTAAAAAGTATTTAAACAAATAAGCAAACAAACAAATGGGAGTCTGGTGTCATATGTAAAACCTTTTAGAGAGCTAAGATGATATTCTTTTAATTTTACTTTCCTTTTAAATAAATAAATAACCAGCTTCAAGCACATGCAGAATCGTGTGCAAGTACTCGAGTAATGTGAACCCATGTTTCCCTCTTCCCAATGTGAGAGTCCGGTGTCGTGTAAAATAGTTTTACTTATTATCATTCATGTTTGACTTTCTTGTTCATTTAGTTGTAATAGTCACCTGCTAGCTGCTGAGTAATCTTTCTTGATCTAATTCTCTCATGCTTTGTTTCAAGTGAAGACTAAAAATGTCAGAAAGCTCAATATTCAATATTGCTTAGTGGAACTCCTGCCTTATTCCGACCAATAGAACTGTTCAAGCAGGTATTCCTTTTGTCTGATTATATGTAATACCTTGTATATGTTCGACATTGGTGGAGACATTTGAGGATATCTTTGTAATTGTGTTTGACAGATGGAAGCTTTGTATCCTGATGCATATAAGAGTGTTCATTAATATGGTAACCGAAATTGCAAGGATGTAAGTCGTCTCTTCTTTACTAATGAGATTCTTCAAAGCAGCCAGTTTTCTTTTATTGATGGATGTTTATTCTAACTTTCAATTTTTCATTTCTCTTCTAGGGAGTTTTTGGAGTTTATCAAGGGGTAAGTAATCATGAAGAATTACACAATTTGATGAAGGTGACAGTGATGATACGAAGGCTTAAAAAAGTTGTTCTTTCTCAACTTCCTGTAAATTGTAGGCAACAAGTGCGCTCGTTTATCTCCATCTCTTCTATCCAATCTGCAGTGCACTCTTTTGCTATTGTTTGTTTCAATCAATGAGCATTCACAGCATGCTCATGAAACTTGGAACTTTTTTTTTTTGTTGATCCTCAGGTCTAGGGATGTCAATGGGGCGGGGGCGGGGGATGCCTCCCTGCTCCCCGTCCTCGCCCCCAGAATTAATCCCCATCCCCGCCCGATCCCCGTCATGGGGGGATAATTGTCCCCATCCCCATTCCCCGCATTCCCCGTATTCCCCGCAGGGCCCCATTCCCCATCCCCTTATGTTTAACATTCATGTTAGTAAAAAATATCAAAAAAATAAAAAACAAACTAGAAAATACTATTACAAACACAAACATATCTTATCCAAGATTATAAGTCCACAAATACAACATAGTAAATTATAGTCCATAAAATAAAATCTTAAAATACAATTTCCATTCTAAAAAAAAAAATAAGATATAGTCTTTAACATCAAGTGGAAACTGGAGAGAGTTGGGGCTGTGGGAGAGAACAGCGTATAGTGCTGTGGGAGTTTTGGAGTTTGAACAAAGTGGGAATAGAGAGTAGATGGCGCAGCAAACAACACAGTGAGTAGGGAAGATTGAATAATAGGGTTAGGGTTTTTTAATTGGTGAAATTACTAAAAAACCCCTATGTTAGAAATAAAGTAAGGTTATTTAAGAAATTTCAAACATTCGGGGAATTATCGAGGATGGGGCGGGGATCCCCGCTCGGGTCCTCACGCCTGTCTCGGGAGAATTTTGCTCCCCATCCCCATCCCCACGGGGAAAATTCCCCACAATCGGGCCCCATTCGGGGCGGTCCCTGCGGGGATCCCCGCCTCCTGGGGATTTTTGACACCCCTACTCAGGTCTTCTTAGACTTAGCTGACAAGGACATGAAGCAAACTAATGCTTTATTCCGTGAAGTAATTCAACATATTTGTTTTGCATCTATATCTTGAGACTAGTATAGCATCATGCAGTTCTTGTTATTTGTGTTTGAGCTAGTTATAGAATACAATTCCTATTTTGTTGACAATATGCTTATTTTGGGCATATAATTTTTTTTTTTTGTATTTTCTCGACTGTGGATGTCATTTATTTGAACTATGTGATTGTTATTTAGATTATGAGTAATTTTCTAAAACTTCCACTTCTGAAAACGGTTCAAAAAATTTCTCACCACTCTTCACTGGTAATGTTGTGGTAAGTTTTCTACTTTTCTTTCTAAAATTTGGTTATTTGACTTGGAAATGGTAATATGTACTCTCCATTTTCAGTTTGAGTCTTGGTAAAATCTAACCAATATTAGTTTCTTTTTTCTTTTTTTTTTATTTTTATTTTTTATTTTTTATACTGCAGTTGGAGGTGGTAAAACCGTAAAAGCCAAAATTAAGTCTGTCAAATCAAAAGATGAGGGTGAATCTCTTAAGTTTACTCATAAGAATCTGATTGACAAGGTTTGCACAGCTCTGAACATAATGTTGACTTGTACAATTTGTTTGGAAGTTTTTCTTATTACCTAGAACTATGATAGGTTTATAGTTTCTACTGCAACATTTTCTCAGGCCTTGGCCTATATGCGAGTAGTTTAAATCATTTTGACTGGTATATGATCAAAACTGAGTTATGATATATTCGATTCCAGATATGTACTGATTCTGCAAATGACTGCAGCTATATGTACTATAAGAAAGTCAAGTTAGGTTCTCAACTTCTCGAGTTTCACACCCATCTTTGATTGGTGTGCTTGCATCAATGTTGGTTAAATTGGTCTTTTCATATTTCTTTTATCGCAAACGGTGCCCCTTAACGTAGGACCATAACTTGAATGAATTAAATTGGCTGATTAGTGTAGTGAAAATGTCAGCATATGGCTTTTTCCTACATATACCACAACTATTATTGGTGTCAATGTTGGCTGGTCTGAGTGGTGACCATACACACGAATGGTAAACTAGATCATATTTTATTTCTTATATTTCATCCATCCTCCTGTTGCCCCCAAATAATTGTGTATGCTTAGTTTGAATGTTTGATTTCTTCAATTTTTTTTCTCTTGCTTCCATCTTGATGCTTCGTTTGGGCTATTGGTGGTTATCACATGTAATATGTTGTGATCACGGCAGGCAGGTTTTAAGTTTCTTATATTTGCGCACCATCAGCCAATGATAGATGCGATACATGAGTGCCTTCTTGTAAGACCAGTTCAATTTTACTCATTTTTTTTTAACTTGGAAATTATAAACACTTACAAAAACTGTTGAAAATTTCCAGGGGAAAAAAGTGGGTTGCATCCGGATTGATGGAGGTAGACCTGCTGCATCAAGGCAACAATTGGTTACAGATTTCCGGGAAGAGGACTCTATCAAGGTAGCTGTGGTATGGTTATATTTTGTCGGTGTATTTCTTCCATGTTTTTCCAGGAAAAGTATCTTTTCTGTTGCATTGGTTAATATTTTTGCTTGAGATAATGATTTCATGTGACATGTTATCATGCAGCCATCCATTAATGCTGGAGGAGTTGGATTAACTTTAACTGCTGCAAGCAGTTATATTTGCAGAACTATCTTGGACTCCTGGTTACCTATTTCAGGCCGAAGATCGTGCTCATAGAATTGGCAAGGTATTCTCACACTCGTTAAGTAGAAGAAGGGAGTTGTTACTAGTTGCATGACAACATTAAGAAAACAAATAATCTCAAATGAGAAGAACTCTCATGTCTAAATTTTTGAGTTGCAAAGACAACATGTGCTCTTATGGTTCTTTGACTAGTTAGTTCTTGTTTACAGGTCTCTCCGGTAAATATATATTACTTGCTGGCAAATGATACGGTTGATGACATCATATGGTAAGTGCTGTCATTTCTGCAGTCTGTCGCTGCTTGGTATAGTGTTGACTTAACATTTATTGTGCATTGATGATCTTCTAGATTTTTACATCTTAGGGATGTGGTGCAATTCAAACCGGATAATTTGGGGCTGGTACATCTCTACATCGTCTTGGAACTATCATATGTAACATATGGTAAAATAAACTGGTGGTTCTATTCTGGTTTATATTTATATTTTGTCAAGATTTATACTCAAGTAGTATTTGAGAGTTACTTTTTGATGTTTTTGAGAAACCATTCTGAATTTTAGTTATTGAAAAATCAGATGTTAGATGGCCATGAGAACACTTTAGCTGTGTCAAATAATCAGCCATTGAGTAGCCCTGCAAAGCATACTACTATTGAGCATAGCCCTTTAAGGCAGAGAACTCTTGACCAGTTTGTCAGAAGATGTGATAACGCGGATAGGTCGGAACATCAGCCTGACCCGAAACGGCCCTGTTAGTCATGACTTGTGAGATACGCAAGATGGATTTCCATTTTCTCAGATACGTGGCCAGTGGCAAGTGAATCGGAACTTAAATGTTAATTTTTACATGCTGAAGTTTCCCTGTAGTATTAACCACGTGTGCTTACATGGGGAATTCACCTATGATGACACAAATGCCTTTTGAAGCTGAAATCCATTGTACAACAAATAATAGATTTTGAGTAGAACTGACTACACTAAATTATGTTGCTTGTGTTGGAGATAATGGTTTGGTTATGTGAAAATATGTATTGGAAGAAAATGTAGATCAAGTCACCCATTAGATTTTAGGTTTTCACTTGTTCTTAACTTTTTGCTCCCTTATGTTTTGTTTTAGTGTGGGGCACTGTACAGAGTAGTACATCATCATATATGAATTAGACTTGTAAATTCCTTTACTCCATATGCTTGTATCATTTTATTTTGTAGAAATAATCATCTTTGAATGAATACACTCGTAGAATCAATCCCTCAATAGCACCTGAGTTAAAACTGACCATCATGTTAGCTTTTTTTTTTGGTGTCTACTTTTTTTTTTGGTGTCTTTTGTTTAGGAAAATGACCTATTTTGATAATGTTACTTTTCTCCCTAAATTCATACGAACATATATTGAAAAAATCATGTGAGGAGTGAGATAAAAAAAAGTTAAAAATAACATTGTTATTTTCCTTCAATAATTTAGAAACTTGATTTGAATTTTTGGTAACCCGGACTAAGATTATTTTTCCTTCATCATTCGTATTATTTTCTTATTTCTTAGTCTAATCAATAATGTAATGAATGGATAATATTATAAATATGACTCCAATCAAAATTTTAAACTAAACTTTTTCAAAACAATCGTCGTTCTAACTTTAAGTGAAATTTCAAAATGTTCCTTTTCTTGACTCATGATTTTGGAAATTGCTTAGAAATAATGTGTACTATTAGTTCAATTAATTATTTAACGAGAAAAATAAATTTTTTTCTTAAATTGTTGAAAATGTTAAAAATTCTATTAAGTTTTATTTTGTTTCAATTTTAATTCTGAAGTATACCTCTGTTAAATTTTTTTAAGTTTACAAATTCAGCAACAATGCATGATATATATCTGATCTTTTTTTTGTAATTCCATTATGTCTGATTTGTTTATGTTAAATGTTGTTTTTGTGAAATTATTGCTAAATCAGTTTTAAAATTTTTGAAAATTAGCCGCCAAATATATATTTAATGCAAATTAAAAATTTTTAAAATAAAATTAAAACAAAACTAGATTAAGACCAGCGCGAAGGCACGATGTGCGGAGAGCTAAATTAATCATATTATATATAATATAAATTTAAAATATTATATATATTAGTTAGGGATATATTAGATAATATGTAAATTAATATTAAACTTATAAGTTAATTTGTAAAAATATTATACTATATTTATTTAGTTTGGCAATTTATATATGATTTAATAATATTATCATTAAAAAAAATAAAAAAATATATCATTTTAATATAGATAATAATTGTGTTTAACCGTTATTTTATAATTCAATTGAATAATAATATGAATTAGATTTAATTGATTAAAAAGGTTAAAATTTTGTTTAGTAGCATATCAAAATTAATTTAAATTTTATAACGGTTGATGATAAATGATAATTTAAAATAAAAAATTAATTCAAAATGTAATAATTATAAAAAATAAAATTATGCATAAATTAAACTATAAATAAAAAATATTTAATTGAGGTTTATTCACTTGATTTTATATAATTATTTTTTATTTTTTCTTTTTTTATGTTATATTTAAATACTATGGTACAATGATGAAACAATTCGATAAAATACAAGTATGAATATTATTAATGTTTTGATAATTAAAACCAACATTCAATTTTCTAATTTCATTTTTCATAAATCATGACAACATGTATTTTCATCAATATTATTACAACTAAATAATATTAATAAAAATGTAAATTGTTAAAAAAAAGAAGTGATATATACACGACAAAAATACTATATAACTTATGATATAATTACACAAAGAAATTGAAAAACTAATGAATACAATCACGCAATCACCTAATACATATGTTTAACAAATTAAAAAAATAAAAATAAAAATTATGGTTATCAACCAAATTCCTATTGTACAAAAATTAGTAAGAATGGAGAGAAAAAGGAGAAAGTGAAAGAGGTATGAGATTATGTGAGAGGAGATAAAGAAAATATGAAGTAAATATTGATTTATATAATAAATATAAGAATGAGTTGAAAGGAGAAGAGAAGGAATCCAAATTCTAACCAGCAGCCAGAGAAGAATACCAAAGAAATAGAAAGGCAACTCTGTTAAGCCTGATTAAAAGCTTTGCAAGTTCCTCGGTTAATGAGGTTAACACACAAAAAGGAGTTGAGTACAATGAGATGGAGAGTGGGACACAGAAGGAGGAGAGGAGAATTTTGGTCCTTGAGAAGAAATATAAAACTGAGAAGGCAATACAGATAGAGAATAGAGAAGAAAATTTAGAACAGAATTTTACCTCAGACGACATATTTTCCTTTAATGCTTTGGCCAGTGCACCTAAGACTAAAGTAAAATGCAAGTTGCGATTGAAGCAGATGGCAAGGAGAGGTAAAATGGGTAATAAGGTGACAAGGGGTTAAAAGGAGAACAGAGGAAAAAGGAGGATATGGCAGCAAGTAAGAAGCATTATTCGATAGAAACAAGTTAAACTGAGAAGGGGGAGGGTGCCACCCAACAATTGGCACCCAAGGATCCATGAATATGATAATGTGAAACTCTCAAAGTTTGGAAAATTTTCGTACAGTTCACAACATTAAAGGTATTGTTAAATCCCATTCCCTCGAGGTATTGTTTCTCTGTGAAACCAAAAACAATACCTTGCATGTGGAGAGGGTGATTAAGGATGTTGGTTTCTCGAATTTGTTTTACATGGACTCGATTGGACAGGTAGGAGGGTTAATGGTTGCTTGGAAGGAGGAAACGAAGGTGCAAATCAGAGCTTTTGAGTCTTTTCTTGTGCACTTTGCATGGGAGGATGGTCAAAATACAAAGATATGGGAGGTTTTTGTTGTGCACTTCCACACAGATGAAGCTATTAGAGAAGCTCAGTTTGGACAGTTAATTTGGGAGAGCATCGATTGGTGATAGGAGACTTTAATGCTATAAAGGCCCACCATCAGAAGGAGGGAGGGAGGATGAAATCAGCTTTATCCATTCAAAAATTCAATGATTTTATTAATGAAGCTGAGTTGGTGGATTTGGATATGAAGGCAAGAAGATCACATGGAATAATAGACAATTCGGAGGCAATTTTATTCAGGAAAGACTGGACAGAACACTTATTTCGACAGAATGGGGAGCAGAATATCCAAACAGTTTTGTGTCTCATTTAGATGGTACATGATCTGATCACTTTCCCTTGCTCATTAATTTAGAAAAAGAAGAAAGAAGGTCAAGAAGAATATTCAGGTTCCAAAAGTGTTGGTGCGATAAAGAGAGGTATTGGGAATTGTTAAACATGCTTGAGACTTGGAAGTAATGGGCTCACCCATGTTTAAATTGGCTGCAAAACTAAAATATTGCATCATAAATTGGTTGAATGGGAAAAATCAGTAGCTTCAAGCTCAAAACAACAGATCTAAAGTGTTCAGGGGAAATTGGAAGAAGAAAAAGGAAAAGGAGTATATGCAGGTGGCGCAGTAACCAGAATTTTGGAAGCTAAGTTAGAGGAGAACTTGGAGCAGGAAGAACGGTTTTGGAAGGAAAAATATCAGGTGCAATAGCTAAATTGGGGTGACAAAAACACAAAGTTCTTTCACCCAAAATTTCAGTCAAGATGCCAGAGGAATAAAATACAAGAACTCGTTGATGAAAGTGGTAATGTGGCCTCTGATCAATAGAGTATTGCGGCTGTAGCTTAAGAATATTTTGTTAATCTATTTACTTCTAATAATCCAAGGGAGCCTATGGAAGTTCTAGAAGAAATTCCTACGAAGGTGGATGCTTGCACAAACCGAATGCTCACTAGAACAGTAATAGAAAGTAAGATTAAAGCAGCAGTGTTTTCTATTAATCCATTTTCAGCTCCGGGAGATGATGTGTTTATAGGAAAGGTTTTCCAATTTTATTGGGAGCTAGTTAAAAATGATGTAATTAATGCAGTCAAGAGTTTCTTCTCAAGAGGTAAATTGTTGAAAGCTTTCAATCATACAAATATTTGTTTTATTTCAAAAATTAGAAATGCTAACACTATGAAGCACATTAGACCAATCAGCCTTAGTGGTATTTTCTATAAAATCATTTCAAAGATTTTGGGGGCAAAGACTATAACATGTAATGAATTAGGTGATAAGTGATACTCAGAGCACTTTCATTAGAGGATGATTGATTAGTGATAATATTTTAGTTATGCATGAGTTTATGCATTTTCTGAAGAATAAGAGTTATGGAGACTATGAATTGGCTCTGAAACTTGATATGAGCAAGGCTTATGATAGGGTTGAGTGAACTTTTGTGTGGGAGATTATGAACAAGATGGGATTTTGCAAAAAGTGGATGGACTGGATCAAAGAGTGTGTGACGACTGTTTCTTACTCCGTTACTGTGGAAGTTTAACCTCATGGTTTTTTCAAACCATGTAGAGGATTACGTCAGGGTGATCCCTCTCTCCCCCTATCTATTTTTATTCTGTGCAGAGGGTTTTTTCCGTCTACTCCACAAAGGAGAACAGAAGCTAGAGTTTTCTGGTTTGAGACTGAACCTCAGATGCCCTAAGATTAGTCATTTATTCTTTGCGGATGATTATATTTTGTTTAGCAAGTCATTTATTCTTTGGTCAAATAAAGTGCTTACCCAACAGATCTTCCAGCTGAGCTTTCAGTTCAGCCATTTCTAAAGGTGACATCCTGTAAGGAGTAATGAAAATCGGACTAACTCTAGGCACAAACTCAATTGCAAATTCAACCTCCCGATTAGGTGGAAATTCATTAATATCATTTGGAAATACATCTGGAAATTCACATACAATTGGAATCTGTTCTAAACTCTGATCATCACCTGATACTCCCACAGTTAGTAACATAATACCCTGATATTCAGTTCCAGAACAGTTTACTATCATAGAGTTCAAATAGTAACTATTCACCACAACCGACGCTTCTGATCCTTCCGGCATAAACTATACTGACTTCTCAGAACAATCAAGCAAAACATAATTTTTGGATAACCAATCCAATCCCAGGATGAGATCAAGACTAGTCATAGGCAAACAAATCAAATCATGCACAATTTTACGCTATCGTATTCGAAATGGAACTTGTGGACATCCTAATCTAGTCACTATAGCTTCATGAGTAGCATTATGTACTTTCAAATCATAATCTAAAACCACCATTCTCCATCCTAATTCATTAGCCTTTTCAAATGCAATAAATGAATGAGTTACTCCTGAATCAAATAAAGCATTTAAAATTTTACCAACCATTTCATAGTTGCCTCTAATCAGTGTCTCAGATCCCTCAGCACCTGCTGCAGAAGTGGTATACACTCTCCCTGGCTGCTGTACTCTACTTGTCTCATAATTCTTCTATCTGGACAATTATTGGCCAAATGCCCGGGCTGTTCACAAAAATAGCATACTCCAAGTCCTGATCTGCACGAAACTCCAGGATGATACTTCCCGCACCTCTGACAATTCAAATCCTGCTGTGGCTGCTTTCCAAATCTTCTTCCCTGATTAACATTAGTATTCAGTCTTCTGTAATTATCGTGGCCTTGATTCTGCTACAGAACAAAGCCTCCACGCTTGAAATTCCTACCGGAGCAAAGTTCCTCCCTGAAGTCCTCTGAAAAGGCACCCTCAAACTTCCTTTCTCTACAGCCGCCTTTTTCACACATTCCTCAGCCACCCTACTCTTATTCACCAATTCAGAAAACACTCTAATCTCCATTAGTGTAACAAAGCCCAAAATATCACACCAAAGACCTCCCTCATACTTAATATATTTCCACTCAGCAAAATCTTCAGGTGCACCTTGACAGATACGAGAAAAGCAATATTACTCCTCAAACCTGCTAGTATACTTAGTAACAGTCATTTGGTCCTGCTTTAATTGTATCAATTCAAGTTCCTTGGCATTTCTGACTAAATTAGGAAAGTGTTCATACCTTGGGTCGAACTGTCCGACCCGGGATGTTTTAACGACAACTCACCCGACCTCTTCAGGTCAGGGTTATCCGATCTCTTCCCGAAGAGCTCGGCCAAATCACCAGAGAAGCCCAAAAAAGGGCCCAAACAGAAGAGCCCGACCCAAATCCAAAGGCATTCCAGGCTTATAGAGATAAGGACGGTTCCCTTGAAGATAAGATGACTTCCCTCAAAGATAAGATAAGATAACTATCTTATCTCTAGAAGGTCACTCCGCACTATTATAAATACACTGGAACACCCAGGTATAACTCATACTCTGATTCTACTAAAAACCTGCTTAATACTCTTGCTAACTTAAGCATCAGAGTCCCTTGCAGGTACCCCCACCTTCCGGTGACAAAGGATCAGCACCACCACCAAGTCCAACAAGTCGGACACAACAACTCCGACTAGTACAGAAGATCTCGTCCGAGATCGACCTACTGTTTCAGGTAACCCTCGAAACATTAGCGCCGTTGCCGGGGAACCTGGAAGTCATTCCAACATCATGGCGAACAACCTTGACAATGACCACAACTCTGATTTAGAGAACCGAACGCCACACAAGAACGTGGAGGTTGCACTAGATGACACTTCTTAACCTAACAAAGACAAGAACTCCCCAAGCACGGGAGCCATGGAGACACTTCAGGATCGTCTAAAACAACTTGAAAAAGAGGTCGAGTACCAACGGGAAGCCGAGAGAGACTTACGAAGGGAAGCTAGGTGACGCCGCGAATTAGAGGACAAGCTCCTGAAGATCGAAGCTGATCTCAAAGCTAAAACTACCCGATCCAACCATGAGGATAGCTCCCGCAAAGACCAAGACCCATTCACCAACGAGATCATGAAGGCCAAAATTCCAAAAGACTTTAAACCTCCCGACATGACCCTGTACGACCACACGATAGATCCCAGCCATCATCTCAGCAACTTCTGAAGTAGAATGTATCTCACCGATGCCTCAGATGCAACTCGGTGCAAAGCCTTCCCAACCACTTTGACAAAAACAGCGATTAAATGGTTTGACAAACTGCCCCCCAGGTCCATCTCAAGCTTTGACGACTTAGCCAAAAAGTTTCTGGCCAGATTCTCCATCCAGAAGGACAAAACTAAACATGCCCCAAGTCTACTATGGATCAAACAAGGAGATCGGGAAAGTCTTCGTAGTTACATGGAAAGATTCAACAAGGCGTGTTTGGACATACAAAATCTGCCAACAGAAGCAGCCATTATGGGCCTCATCAATGGCTTACGAGAAGGACCTTTTAGCCACTCCATATCAAAAAAACATTCCACATCTCTAAATGAAGTACAAGAACAAGCAGAAAAGTACATCAACATGGAAAAAAAACTCCCGATTAGGAGAGACCTCAAAATCCGGACTCTCCTATTCTTCTCAGGATAAGCATAAAGAATCTAAGAAAAAAGAAGACCAGCATGGCGAAAGGATCAAGAAATATCGCAATTACACGCCTCTCTGAGTGTCTCTTGTAGATGTCTATCGAGAAGTATGCCACACAGAAAAGATACCTCCACCTCACCCACTCAAAAGCAAGAAGGGAGGGGAAGATCGGACAGAGTACTGTGAATACCATCGAATCTACGGACATCCCACCAACGAATACTTCAATTTAAAGAATATCATAGAAAAATTGGTAAGAAAAGAAAGACTAGATCGGTACTTAGCCAACAAATCGGATGAGCCAAGAAAAAGAATAAGAGAAGAAGAGGTTGGACGAACTGAACGACCACCACGCACCTCGGAGAGACACGTCCACATGATAGATGGAGGATTCGCAGGAGGAGGAGTCTCCAAATCATCTCGCAAAAGACATCTGAAGGAGATATATCACGTCAAAGAAGGAGAAGGAGCACCTGAACTCCCCACTATCACCTTCACTAAAGAAGACGCAGCTGGTGTCATCTCAGGACATGACGATCCCATGGTCATCACTATCATATTAGCCAACGCTAATCTCCACCGCACGTTGGTAGACCAGGGAAGCTCAGCGGACATTCTGTGCAAAACGGCCTTTGACAAACTCGGTCTAGAGGAAAAATAGCTCAAAGCATATCCAAACAGCTTATTCGGGCTGGGAGATGCTCCGATCCAACCACTTGGATATATCTCCTTGCACACCACCTTTGGAAAAGGAAATCGGTTAAGGACACTCAATATAGACTACATCGTGGTTGACGTAGGTACATCCTACAATTCCCTGATAGGTTGGACAACGCTAAATCAGCTTGGCGCAGTAGTCTCAACTCCACATCTATGCATGAAATTCCTGACCACAGAAGGAATCGCAACAGTAAAAGTAGACCAAAGACAACGTGCCGCTGCTACAACGAAAGTCTGAACCTCAGAGGCAAAGGAAAAGAAATCTACACCATTGAGCTCGGGAGAGTTTGAAGACGGGAAGAACTCCGTCCACAACCTGAAGGCGAAACGGAAAAAGTTCAAATTTGAGATACTCCAAATAAAACGACCAATATTGGCACAATCATAAAAAGGGATAAAAAGGAGTCCCTCATACAGTTCTTACGAAGCAATGTCGACTTCTTTGCTTGGAAGGCCGGAGACATGCCGGGTATAGACCCTAAGTTAATGTGCCACAAGCTGGCAGTCTACCCAGGATCTCAACCAGTACAGCAGAGACGTAGAAAGCTCGGATCAGAACGATCCCAAGCTGTGGAAGGGCAAGTACAAGCTCTAATAGAGGCAGGATTCATAAGAGAAGTCAAGTACCCACTATGGCTAGCTAACGTAATGGGAAGTGGCGCATGTGCACCGACTACACTGATCTCAAGAAAGCCTGCCCAAAAGATCCTTATCCACTCCCAAGTATCGACGCTCTGGTAGACGCCTCCTCCGTATACAAATATCTCTCGTTTATGGACGCCTATTCGGGATACAATCAAATCCCGATGTACCCACCTGATCAAGAGAAAACCTCATTCTTAACCCCAAAAGCAAACTACTACTACATCGTCATGCCATTCGGACTCAAAAACGCAGGAGCCAGTTATCAAAGATTAATGAATAAGGTCTTCGCAGACCACATCGGAAAAATCATGAAAGTCTACGTGGACGACATGTTAATAAAGACACAAAGTGAAGAGTCATTATTGTCCGACCTCACCCAAGTATTCGACACTATAAGAAGGCATGACATGCAACTCAACCTTGCAAAATGCACCTTTGCAGTAGAAGCTAGAAAATTCTTGGGTTTTATGCTCACACAAAGAGGAATCGAGGCAAATCCGGATAAATGTCGGGCCATACTCGACATGAAAAGTCCGACTTGTGTCAAGGAGGTACAACAACTCAATGGAAGATTGGCAGCCTTGTCTAGATTTTTAGCTGGATTGGCAATAAGATCTCTCCCCTTCTACGCCACTCTAAGGAAGGAAAAGAGGTTTGAATGGATGATGGAGTGCGAGCAGGCCTTCCAAGATTTCAAAAGATTCCTGGGACAACCACCTAGTCTAACCCGGCAATGGGAAGGAGAACCACTTATACTGTACCTCGCACTAGGAAATCGGGCAATAGCCTCAGCACTGGTCTGAGAAGACGACAGTGGACAACAACCGATATACTTCATCAGCAAAGCACTACAAGGGTCCGAACTGAACTATCAAAAAATAGAAAAATTCGCCTATACTCTCATACTAACATTTCGATGACTTCGCCCATATTTCTAACCCCACATCATCAGGGTTTGGACCAACCAGCCCATAAAAAGCATTTTACAGAAAATAGACTTAGTAGGAAGAATTTTGCAATGGGCAGTCGAGTTGTCTGAATTCGACCTTTAGTATGAAGCTCGGACAGCCATCAAATCACAGTATCTGGCTGACTTCATTGCAGAGTTTATAGACACCCTAGAAATCCCTACAAAATGGAATCTCTACGTAGACGGTTCCTCAAACAAAACCGGAAGTGGCGCAGGCGTGATAATAGAGAGCGATCAGGGGACTCAAATTGAACTTTCCTTCAAATTTGGGTTCCCTGCTTCAAACAACTAGGCCGAATATGAGGCACTACTAGCTGGTTTGAAGCTGGCTAAGGAGGTTGGAGCTCAAAAGTTTATCATCTTCAGCGATTCACAAGTAGTCACCTCACAAATAATAGGGAACTATCAAGCCAAGGATTCCACTATGAAAAAGTACTTGGACAAAACCAGGGAATAGCTTGGACAACTCGGGGAATATGAGGTCCGTCATATACCTCGGGAACAGAATGCTCGAGCTGATGCACTCTCAAAACTAGCAAGCACCAAACCAGGGGGCAACAATAGAAGCATCATCCAGGAAATGTTGCAGAACCTGTCAATCTCGGAAGAAGAAAAGGTCCTAGTCATAACAGGTCTGGATCAAGGATGGATGACTCCCATAATTAACTACCTCAAAACAGAAACACTCCCTAGAGATAAAAAGGAGGCAAAGAGATTAAAACGGGAGGCACAATACTACACCATCATAAACAATATTCTATACAAGAGAGGGATTTCAACACCGCTGTTAAAGTGTGTGCCGACTTCCAACACAAAGGAAGTTTTAGAAGAAGTACACGGTGGCATCTGTGGCAACCATCTCGAAGCACAGGCTCTTACTAAAAAAGTACTCCATGCCGAATTCTATTGGTCGACTCTACAAAAAGAAGCAACAGAATTCGTAAAGACATGTCCACCATGTTAGAAACATGCCAATTTTCACATCGCCCTACCAGAGGAGCTTATTAGCGTAACCTCACCCTGGCCATTCGCAAAATGGGGACTCGACCTTCTCGGTCCTTTTCCTCAAGGATCCGGACAAGTTAAATTCCTCATCGTGGGGGTAGACTATTTCACAAAATGGATTGAGGCAGAACCCCTAGCTAACGCCACTGCTCAAAGAAGTCAAAAATTCTTATATAGAAATATTGTCACAAGGTTTGGGGTTCCATACTCCATCACCACAGACAATGGCACTCAATTCACAGATGCAGGCTTCAAAAAATTGGTGGCCGATCTGAACATAAAACACCAATTCACATCTATAGAACACCCCCAGGCCAACAGACAAGCAGAAGCTGCTAACAAAGTCATATTAGCCGGGTTAAAACGGAGATTATAGGATGAAAAAGGAGTCTAGGTTGAAGAGCTCCTGCAAGTCCTATGGGCTTATCGGACGACTTCACACTCCACCACAAAGGAATCACCTTTCCAATTAGCTTATGGAATGGAGGCAATGATCCCAGTGGAGGTTGAAGAAGGATCACCTAGAGTGATCCATTACAATGAAGAGGCCAACTCCCAACTTCAAAGAGAAGAACTCGACCTACTTCCAGAAATATGAGAAAGAGCTCGGATCAGGGAAGAGACATTAAAACGTTGAATGACTTCAAGATACAATCAGTAGTGCCACAAAGTTTTGCCGAGAATGACCTCGTACTAATCCAAAATGACATCGGAACAACTCGGCCTGGAGAAGGAAAGCTGGCAGCAAACTGGAAGGGACCCTACCGAGTCATAGAAGTACTCGGAAGAGGCTACTACAAGCTATCCGAACTCGAGGAGCGAGAACTCTCAAGGTCATGGCACGCCTGTAACTTAAGAAGGTACTATATTTAGGAGGTAGTAAAGGATCTTAGGACGAGGTGCACTCTTTTTCCTTAAAAAAGTTTTTTAACGAGGCACCAAACCAAGATCCATGAAATACCTAACTTAGAGGGGTAAAACTTCCGCATGTATATATTTGCATATTTTCTTTTTGAATAAAGTTTTTTCAGATTTTCTACAAATCCTTTATCAAGATGTATTACTCTGAAACGCAAAATTTCATCGCCCGATTATAAAGCTACAGATCGGCAAAAGTGAAAACTAAATTTATTGCCCGATCACGATAAAGACCAACAAAGATGAAAACTGAATTCATCAGAGGTCAACCAAGCGAGGATCAAATCCCATTCTCTACAAAATCGGCAAAGATGAAAAGCAACAAAACAGATTAAATGCAGGAAGTTATCGAAAGTGACCCATAGAAAAGGACCTGACGAGGTCTTAATAAAAATGGGTTGCTAAAAAATAACTTAAAAAGATGGACAACATGAAGAAGTCAGACCATTGGACCACAACAAAGTTATAAAAAGTAAATCCCTGGAAAGAGGCCTAGCCAGCCCTAAAAAAGAGGATGACTAGAAATAACTTCGAAGGGACTGACATGAGGAAGTCGGCCTCCCACAAACCAAAAGTTATGAAAGTAATCTATAAAAGAGATCTGACAAAGATCCCAGAAGGATTACTAGAAATAACTTCGAAGGGACCGACATGATGAATTTGGCCTCCCACAAACCAAAAGTTATGAAAGTAATCCATAAAAGAGATCTGACAAACATCCTAGAAGGATTACTAGAAATAACTTTGAAGGGACCGACATGATGAAGTCGGCCTCCCACAAACCAAAAGTTATAAAAGTAATCCATAAAAGAGATATGACAAAGATCTCAGAAGGATTACTAGAAATAACTTCGAAGGAACCAACATGATCAAGTTAGCCCCCCAACAAACCTACAAAAAGTTATACAAGGTAATCCATAGGAGAGATCTGACAAAGATCCAAACAAAATGGATTACTAAAATAACTTTAGAAGGAGTCAGACAAACAGGAGGCATGTGCTAGAAGGGACTTTAAATCGGACCCAGAAGGCTATGACCCAAAAGAAGCAAAGCTACAAGTATGAAAGTGTAAAGGCAATCAAAAGAGGTCGGAAAACAGTATTCCAACACCTTAGCCTGAAAAACTACTTTGTTTTTCCAAAATAAAGTTGCTAACAGAAAAGCAACCAAAGTATCCAGAAACCAAGACTACAAATTATAAAGAAAAAGAGTTCAAAGCCCACAGGTCAGGCTATACACAAATATACCAAAAATAATCATAGAGGATCCAAAGACTTCACCGTAGATGCATCACGGGGTGAAGGAGGACGAGTCTGAAGAGGTACAACATCTACCGTCCCATCATCCCGGTTCAGGATCTGGACGTCAAGATCCGACTCAGGCTGACCAACTTCAGCTGTCGGAGCTGAGGAAGCAGAGGTAACAGAGACTTTGGCAGCAGGCACGGGAGGAGGCTCGACATCGTCATCATCATCAGGGTCATCAGGGACAATCTTACCATCTTTTATAATGTTATCCAAGCTGAAAAGAGTAAGGTCAAGCTCGGGCGCAAGAACCCAAACTTGCTCCTTCAAATTCTCATAAGCAGCATTGACACTGCCTACAAGATGACCTTGAAGTTCAGTATTATCAGCTCGGACAAACTCCAAACTCTCCCTGAGACCCATTATCTCTCTATAAGTGGTGACATAGCTCTCCTTATGCTTCAACGCCGTATCCTCAGCCAACTTGGCAGAGGCTGCCAAAGCAATAGCCCTAGTTTTTTCACCCTCCAGCTCCTTTTCCAGCTTGGCCACTTTCACCTCGAGCTCCTCCTTCAAACCCTTGATCTGGTCAAACTCCGACTTGGCCTCCTCCATAAAAGCCTTTGTCGCATGGATAGGAAGATCCTGGGCAGTCCGATATAAAGCTGCTCCCATATGAGCCATCTTGACACTGCTCCGAGTAATAAAATTTAAATGACGAAAAAGAGAGACATCGTCAGTAGGCATAATACCATAAGTGGCAATCTGCTGGTCAACAAACCCAACAGCGTCAAAATCAGGAGCATCTAGATTGAAGGGCTCAACAGTACGAGGTCCTTTTGAAGGAGGAACGGCTGAAGGAGAAGAGGTAGCAGCAGAAGCTTGGGGAGGATCAAGCACATGAACCCGAGGAATAGGGATCATCCTCTTCGGTCCAGGAGAGTTCAACACAGGTAGTTTTTGAGAAACCTGAGAAGACCCTTTCTCAGTCACTCTCAACAGCTCGGACCTTAAAAAAGTAATTCTTAAAGTCCCTAACGGACTCGTCATACATAGCAAACACTTTGTGTCCCTGGGCAGAATGAAAGGAAATCCAAGAGGCTTTCTTTTTTGAGGAAATTCCGGGCTTAGTCAAAACAAAAAGATAAAGAAAAAGAGTCTGAGAAGGCGTAATGCCCAACTCTTGGCAGAGAAACTGAAAAATCTTAATAAAACCCCAGGAGTTCGGATGAAGCTGGGATGGAGCTACGTTACACGACCACAACAGGTCGGTTTCAAAGGAAGTAAAGGAAAAGTAATGTTCAGCTGGCTGAAAAAATAGTCATAAGCATAAAAGAAGGGACGTTCCCCCCGGCTCAGAGCAGGAAAGCAAACCCTCTCATCAGAATCGGGCGCTACCAATTCATAGTTCTTTTCCTGATCCCTATTTTTACAGAGTCGGTGATGTTTTCTAAACTCCACACAAAACTCAGCATTTACCATGGAGAGACACATCAACACAAGGGAGTCCAACCAGTCGGACATCCCCTCAGGAACCTTAGAAGACGTCTCAACAATATTTTTGCGAGAAGACATGGCCAACTAGTCCTACAAAAAGAAAAAGAGAATGGATTACTAACCAAAACAGCTCGGACAAACATGACTCAAGAGCAATACAAACAGTAAAAGAAAAACCCCCAAGACGCACACCAAGGTCCAGGGGCATCCTTTGGAGGTAGGAACAAAGTAAGGACCCAGAAAAAGTCTACAAGGCTACACCCCAAAACTCTCAGCGAAGAAAATTCCCCTCCAAGCAAACAACAAATACGAGAAGAAAATCAAAGCGAACCATCAGAAAAACGTTATCTTCTATAAGTCTATCAATTAAAGAAAGCTACCAACATGGCAAATTCATCAAAGGCGTAATTCTTTCCACAGAGTCAAGCAGTTTATCAGCCCAAAACTTCAAATGAGAAGGTACAATCAGAAGCAATAAACAAGCATGTAAAAACCCTAAAAATCATCAACTATCAGTAAAAGCACTAAAAAGGCATACATAAGTCAAAAGGAACTCTAAAAAGCCTTCATCACAGCAACAATCAAGCATGATGATACAAAAAGGTTCAAGCTTTCCAACATGGAATCAAGCAAATAGCGCAAATTATTTACAAAAATAAAATGCAAGAAGAACATTAAAAGAAGAAAGAAAGAAATAGACCTAAAAAGCAGAGGAGACAATGAAACACTGAAAGGTTGAAAAAAGGTCGAAGATCACTCTCCGAAGGAACGAAGCACAAAACAAATCACCAACGGCACCACAAGGAGAGGCGCAAAAACGTAAAATACAAAGAGTCCCAGGCAAACCAGAAAATAGAAGGGCGAAAATGGAGTTGCAGTGAGCAAAGGAAAAGAAGAAACGGAAGCCAAATCTTTGAAAACTAAATTCAAAAATGAAGAAAGAGGAAAAAAATCAAAGGGGAGTGTTAATGGGTTATTAAACCCTCGCACTTTTCCAAGACAGAGAGATGCGCGTTTCAAAAGAACAAAGGAGCGCCTGTTTAAAAAAATTAAATTGAAAGAAAACATTCCGCATTCAAAGGGAAACACTACAAAGAAGAAGTCAAACAAATGCTCGAGTTCGAATCCACCAGAAAAGATCGAAGTCCTAAAAATAAGGACTCGACCTCAAAAAGGAAGACCACACTCGAGTAGGGGCACTGTTCATACCCTGGGTCGAACTGTCCGACCCGGGATGTTTTAACGACAACTCACCCGACCTCTTCAGGTCAGGGTTATCTGACCTCTTCCCAAAGAGCTCGGCCAAATCACCAGGGAAGCCCAAAAAATGGCCCAAACAGAGGAGCCCGACCCAAATCCAAAGGCATTCCAGGCCTATAGAGATAAGGGCGGTTCCCTTGAAGATAAGATGACTTCCCTCAAAGATAAGATAAGATAAGATAACTATCTTATCTCCAGAAATATCACTCCGCACTATTATAAATACATTGGAGCACTCAGGTATAACTCATACTCTGATTATACTAAAAACCTGCTTAATACCCTTGCTAACTTAAGCATCGGAGTCCCTTGCAGGTACCCCCACTCTCCGGTGACAAAGGATCAGCGCCACCACCAAGTCCAACAAGTCAGACAAAACAACTCCGACCAGTACAGAAGATCTCATCCGAGATCGACCTACTGTTTCAGGTAACCCTCGGAACAGAAAGTATTTCTTATAAAATTTTGTTCGAAAAACCTCCCAAGGAATCGCAGTGCCATCAGGCTACAGGATACGTCGTGTTCCCTGCCACTAATACTGAGCCTCACCGTGCAGCTGATAAGTTCCAAATTCAACCCATTGCTCCTCAGGAACCTATTGAGCCTGCAACGCCGGTTCCATAGCCTGAATCCAATTGTCTGCATTAGTGGGATTTGAGGTTCCCCTGAAGGTTGGAGGATGAACTTTTAGAAATGTAGCAAGTGTCATAGGGTCGTCCTCATCATTATTGTTCCCGTGATTACCCTGGTTTATCTGATTACCAGTGCCTCGGCTGTCGCCTGCATAGCTATAGCCATATTTCTCAGGGCAGCCATAAAGTCTACTGGACCATTCCCTATCGAGCCAGGAGTAACGGTGCCTATCCTACCTCTACCTCGCCCGCGAGTCGACATCTGGTCCCTATACACACCAAACAAGTGATATTAAGTTGATCAGTCTCAATATCACATGTCTAATGCTTTAAGTTCCAAATGCATGCTCACGAACATTTATGCCATATATATCAGTCAGATATCCTAATAGCACATAAACACGTATACAGAGAATGCACAGAAGTATAATCAATCCGTCTTTTAGGCTCTATAGGAACAAACTGCTTTGATACCATAATGTAACACCATACCACACTGAGCTTTACGCTTAAGTCGTAAAACAGAGGTGGGGTGATATTACGACCTCTAAAATAAAATGTGTACATATAATAGCAGAAGGATTATATTATACTAGGAGCCTTGAAAAATAGAGGAAATAAAAATTGCAAAATAAAAGTGCAATGCTCAAGAAATGAGTTATCTTGCATACTAAGAAAGCTATAGCTGTTAAGTATAAAGTAACAAAAAACAGGAACAGAAGGTCAAAGATACAAAGTAACAAGCTCCTAACTCAACTTGTGAAGTTACTGGCCAGAGAACAAGTTATGCGAAGAGAAAGTTAAGTACATATATATACATCACTGTACAATAAAATAATCTAGTAACCACTTCGCTTCAAGTGTCCATACGCCTAATGAGATGCCTCTCGACCTGTATCTGAAAAACAACAACATAGTATGGGGTGAGAACCAGAGGTTCTTAGTATGGTAAAGGTGCCACACACATAATATATAAGGTCTTGGGAATGCCAGAGGCAATCCTAGAACGCCGACACTTAGATTATAGAGGTTAAAGTATTAAACAGAAGCCATAAAAGGTGGTTCTTTAAGAGTATCTAAACCTAACTTAACTTAATCTTAAATCTAAGTCCCATACCGTCATTCCTTTATACCTTCATATTCGTCAGCATTTCATAGACAAATAAACAGATAAAAGCAAACACAAGTAGGATACAAGTACTGCAGGTATAAAATATACACTTAACATAGTAAATGCACTTAGGCAAACCCAGTTATAGCACAAACAAGTAATTCAAGCAATATGCACATGATGCAGCCCTGTCCTATGGCTAATGAGCTCATCTGTCGATTATACAGCCAACTCGACAAGTCCGGTTTGCTAAACCATTGGACTGTCCCCCGACGTGCATCCCCATAAGTCTATGCATAGCTTTTTCTCATACATATATCAAATCTCTCAATGGGGGTACCATTCCTGGGAATTTATAAGTGCCCGGTCACTCTTACGTCGTAAGGTCAACAGAGTATCAAGTTTTCAACCTGGTATACGTGGTGGCAAGCCACGGTACTTTATCCAAGAAATCTCGTATCTCAGATCATATAATCATTCAAGCTAAGTATCATACATGATCCGTGACGGACCTAGAAAATTTATGTTGGGGGGCAAAAATAATACACATTACTATCAAAAGATATACTAATTTAAATTTAAAAATATAAAAATACACATTAATTATTCAAAAAAAAAACTACATTAGCCGCTAAGTTTCTTTGCTTCAAATCTTAAAGGTACTTCTCTTCTTGTTTTCATATTTTGAAAATGTTGAATAATTGTTTCATTATCAACTTGATTGAATGTCCCTCTTTCTATATATGTAACCAAACAATCATTCAACCACTCATCTTCCATTCGATTACGAAGTTGACTCTTTATGATATTCATAGCAAAAAATGTTCTCTCAGCTAAATGTTGTTGTCTAGGATCAGTTACAAGACTTTTCACATTGAATTCTAATAACTTCTTTTTATTAGAAGAGACTAATGGAGTGACTTTAGATTGTAGTGGTAGATTTCTTTTGAAATATTTTTCCATTACTATTTCTAAAAATAAAAATATATATTCTAAATTAGTAAATTGATCAATTCACTTTAAAAATTTATATGCAACATAATTACATATAATAGAATAGAACGAAAGTTAAACAAATAAATAATAAGGATCACTAAGTTGAGAATAAAATAAAATATATAAATTCATGAAGAGAATAAAAAATAAATTAGTACCTAAATTATAATTGTTTGAATTAAAATTTGTAATTGAAAATATCAAAAAGAGAAACAATAAAATTGAAAGATACATAGAGTCATAGAGAGCTATAAAAAACAAAATAGAGAATTTAAAATTTACCTTTTAATGAAGCGAAGATGACCACTAGATAAAGAATAGAAAAAGAAGGTTGAAAATATAAAACTAAGAAGAGGATTTAAAAGAATAAACGAGTGATGGCTGGGATTTGAGAATAGAAGAAGACTAACTTTGATTAGGTTAACTAATAGTAAAAAATAATAGAAAGATAAAATGAATTTGAGACTTTTAATAATTGGGTTTAGTTTATCTGTAGTGACATTTAAAATTTAAAATGGGGCATATTTTATATATATATAATAATAATAATTTTTTGTTTAAAAATATGAAATCAGAGTGGGGGCAAGTGCCCCCCATTTATTATCCTTGGGTCCGTGCCTGTACATGATCATTCATTTGATTATCAAGTCAAGTATTATACATGATCATCCGTAACATTTTATAATCAATTCACCACTTTTCAGCTTTACTTCACCTCCAAGTTATTTCCATTTCCTAGTTTCATTTGATTATCAGGTTTAATACTATTATTCATGACTAAAGGAATGAAAATAGAGGTTTAGAAGTTTGAAATAAGGTTTAAAACTCAAAAATCATGTTTGCTGGAATAGAGACCACGCGTACGCGTGAGAGTGTGAAACTGCAGCTCGCACGCGCGTCCCTTTGTCATGCGTACGCGTGGGTGAAAACTTCATGTCATGCGTACGCGTGGGTCATGCACACGCGTGGACATGCATGTTGATCCCCTATGTGTACACATGGGGTTATACGCGTATGCACATTTGAAAATTTCATGCCACGCGTACGCGTGGGCGTCGTTCTCCAAAAAAAATAGATCAACCAGAGAACTGCATAATGAGGAAATGGCACCTGCATAACCACATATTTTATACCAAAATTTTCAATGGGCATAAATCAATCGTTTTAAATTGTTTTTCTTCCTTTCTTCGAACGACATAAACTTCACGAACCCAATTTTCATTTAAAATAAGTTGGAATCAATTTGAAATTTCGAAAGCCAAGTTATAGCCCGCCAAAATTTAACCCGAAAACCAACTTTTACAAATTCTTCAAACCTTATTTTTCATTCAAAATCTCCATTCCATTCTTTACCAAACCTATCAATACCAATACAATATGCTAACAACAAAACTCAATAAAACTGTACATCATTTCATCAACCACCATTTAATAATATTACACAATTTTATACTTCAACAATTTCTTCATGCTTTCCTTCAATATACTTATAATCATATAATCAAATCACCAAACCAAACCAAACATGTCCATCATCAAGTTATTAAACAGTAAGTATACACTTGCATTCCAGCTTATCCTATGATCGTCTAGTCTAAATTTTCACAAAACATTATATATTAAATGTAAGAAACTTAAACCATATCTTGGCAGATTCCTACGTAACGACCAAAACAATTTACCCAACACAAACACAGCCACAAAACTCAATCAAAATACTAATGTCCAGCCTCTACCAAAATCCCAATGTCCACAATTTCAAGTTCAAATTATTTATTCTCAACCTAATACACATTTATAATACATATATACCCAATTTAATATCCGAAACATAAATTTAGCAAATTAAATAGGATTTATGATATCCTCACCTTACCCAAATTTCACATAAGTAAGAGTAAACATTTTTCTCAAGCTAATTGGATCCTAGAACATCAAAGAATAAAGAAATTTAATATCTCCACTTAATTTTTTAAAAATTGGGAAAAAAGAGGCTGAGAGTGAATAAGCAGGTTACCTATGAAATTATTCCAGTAAAAACGTAAAACTTGACACAATGAATACTTGACTACAAACAGTACAGTGATCGAAATTCAGACAAAAAAGTTATGGGATTTTGAAATCATCGTAAGGCTTCGGGGAAAGAATTATAAAGTTCAGAAGAGTACTACCACTCTTTATTTCTATAAGTAATAAGTAATTTAATATCTCATAGTACAAAAAGATATACACAATTTTTGTTTTCTTTCTTTACACATTTAATGTTTGGTCATGTTATTGAGGTGATAAAAATCAAAGCCTAAATAACCAATTAGGAATGGGATTGGGCACAAAACGCGGAAGAGGGACAATGCTGCTGCGGGGTTCATCTTCATCCTGTGACTGTGACTGTGAGTTGGTGGTGCTGTCTCTGGAGCGTGATGAATTTGAGTTGCGGATAATCATTTTGTCCATGACTTCCCTTCCTTGGCATATGATTTTAACATCACAGGTTTCCTGTGCATTCTTGAGTACCTTGTCCGCTATGCCACTCCTTGATTTTCTGTTACATCATTCAAATACCACAAAGTAATTATTAGTAAATTAAAATATAATGCTTGCTATCATTATTAATTAATATACTCTCTCTCTCTGTCTCTAAATTGGTGTACCTTAAATTAGATCTGTTTGTCCCAATTACCAGTTTCCTTACATCATGTGTCCCAACAAGGTCAACGATGGCTTCAGCAACCTTGTCGCCCTCTATTAGCATAATCTCCGCCTTAACCTGTATGTTTTATAATATATTGATTAACGATTTAATGTTACTAGGTAGGTGAGGGTTCAGGGATCCATTTACCTTGTAATGAATGCATAGGTCAATGAATTTCTTAAGCATCAATTTCCTTTTGTCTTTCTCTTGAGTCAAGAAGTGGTTAACATACTCTCTGTTTACATGACTCCTTGGAAATTTTCCAACTGTTATTAGTGAACATTCAAGTACTTTAATTAATTGGTAGGAATCGAAACAAAGAACACTAGAGAGTCATTAGAATCCATCAAAGTTTAAAAATATGTGATAAAGTATATTATTGAATTAATAGATTAAAGAATTGAAGTAATGAACAAAAATAATAGCATTTTTCAATTGAAATTAAGTGCAAAAATGGTTAGATCGATGGCTGCTTACGTGGACTTGGAATGAACTTGATGATAGGGAAAACGTGTATGAGATAGAGGGTGGTGGTGGAGGGTGTCACGGCGTGCTTCAACGCCCATGATAACACTTCCATGCTTGAATCATCCTCTCCAACTGCCACATATACCAAGTTCTCTTCCTCTTCCTCCTCTTCATTGCATTTATGAAAATCAAGAGAGAAGACAGTGCTCATGTCGTCGTCGTCTTCTTCTGTTATGGTATCCAAAGCCTCCTTCATCAGCTTGATCTCAAACAATTCCTCTGAATAATAGTAATCTTCTTCCTCCTCTTCTCCTATCTCACTGCTGCAATCATACACTTGGTTTCTCTTGAACCCCTTAGCCATAAAGCTACTGCAGCTGCACGCAGCGAAACTTTCTTCTTCTTCATCGTTGTAGTCCGTTTCTACGGATCTTGTAACTGATGACATGATCAGATATTTTATATGGACCAAAAAATTGAAACACAGAAATGCATATATAGCTGATGAATTCTTGAGTAGCCGAGGGTAAATACGTAATAAACACGAAAACAAGAGTTGACCGTACACTTCTTGATAGAGCAGCTTCAGGCTTTCGTGCTCTATCCACTATTAAGACTAGTAAACTAGCTAGTGACGATTGATTGATTAAGTTGATGAGAAAAAGTCTTGAGTTGACTGGCTTAAGTTAAACAAACTAAACCGTAAACTCCTCAACCAAGAAACTTCATTGATGTGGACTTTGAAGTTTTAATATTACTCGTATCGTGGTTGGTTCATGTAAGTAACATCACCCTGGGCTATGTGCTCTTATTGGTTGTACGTATCAATCATTTGCAAAGAAAGATTGTAACATTCTACATTGGAAAATGTTAAGTGAGAATACGAACAGAGTATATACTAGGATCCGGTCTATATATATATATTAAAGTCAAATGCCACGAACCCTTAAGATTACGTAACATAGGATAAGATTTATTGACATCAAAATATCTCCAATACTAATTCTAATTTTTATTTTATTTTAAATTTTATAAAATAATATATAAATATTTATAAGATTCACATTAAGTTTTCAAAGAATAAATTATTCGGATCAAGTTTCTTTAGTTAATAACATAATTGGTATGACATATTCTTAAAGGTATTTATTGATTTATTTTATTTGATTCGTTTAAATGCGTTAAATAATTAATTATTTATTTGATTTGATTAAAATAAATATCAAATTATTTAATATTTTATTTCACTATATTAACTATAATTGACAATTGCATTAATTATATAATTTGACTGGAATAAATGGATTGATTTTGTTTTAATTTATCTTAAATTTTTGTCTTATATATTCTGATTATTAATTTTTAAGAGTGTCATAATTAATTATTTATTTAATTTGATTGAGAAAAATATTAAATTATTTAATATTTTATTTAACCACATTAACTATAACCAATCAATTATATTAATTATTTGATTCGATTAGAATAAATAAATTAGTTTTGTTTAATTTAAATTAATTTTTTGTCTATGTATTGATTAATGATTTTTAAAAATATTATAATTATGTAATAATTATCATACTTAAAACTTTTTTCTTAGTATATTAAATTATATTCTCTAGTAATTGTAAAAGATTAACCCTTTATACTTGTATCTTAAGTTAAGCATTAATCTATACAATATTTGTAAAAAAAAAAAAATCACACCATAAAAATTAGATTTAATAGCTTAGGTAAAATTAAATTGATAAAGAAAATAATTTATCAAATATTTATTTATAAATGCTGTTATTTTATTTTTTATAGTTATCTAGTTATTATCATAAGTGAAATATTTAAATTTATTATTTATCATTTATGTATTGATCCTATTATTTTATGGATTACTCATTAAATTATTAAATAATTATTTTTAATAATTAACAGTTTCTTGGAAAGATTTGAAGGCATTCAATGCTTTATTGACCACATTTATAAGAAATAGAATGTATAGATATATAGATAGACAATAGATTCATTATTAAGAAGTCGAATAGAAAAACAGATAGACAAACAGAGAGACGCAGGACTTGGAAAAAAATGGTAAAGAATTGAGATTACACATAAATAATGGCCTGCTACAAAGATTGTGCTATTAATAAGTATACTGTATAGATGTTAGAATATTCTTCATAGAGTTCTTCTCCATTTAAAATTAGGGATTTATTGCTGTATATTTCGTCTCCAACGGAAAAAAAAAAGCATTTCATCTCCAACAAAATGATGTGTCATCATATATATATGTAATTCACATAATGAGGTCTATTTTTTTTTAATAAAACAGAATTAAATTATCATATTTAATTTGAATTTTTGGTGTCTTATTTAATTTGAATTTAATAACATTTTATACAATTATTCAGTTATATCTTTTTTTTTTTATATAGTTCCACCTCTCACAAGTTTCTAATAGAAAGGTGAGGAACACAAGACAGCTAACGTAAATAAAAACCACAACAGCTCTTCAAAAATCTCTTCTTCCCACTTCCTTGAATCGAGTAAAGATCTTCATAGTATTTCTGCAATAAAGATTTAATAGAGAAACAACTAGATTTTTCATGTTACTAAGTCAATGAGTATTCATCATGTTGTTGCATCCCCACCTTATTTGATAACAGCTCTTCAAAAATCTCTTCTTCCCACTTCCTAAGCGGCCTTCTCCAATGGATTCTCCACAGCCACTTTAATCCATTCCACACCCCACATCTACTAATGAGGCTATCTTTGTTTGCTGCAATCATATACAATCTTGGAAACTTATTCATTAAAACTCCTTCCTTTAACCACAGGTGAGACCAGAATTTTGTCTTTATTCCATCTCCAATTGATATCTTTAACTTGTTTAAAAATAAAGTAGCCAACCTCTCGTTTCTCTCTTCAATCCTCCTTATATCCGACCAAAGTCCTGTATTAAGTTTCAGCCCCTGATCGTAGAGTCGTTCATCCCCACATAGATCATTACACGAGCACACTATCCTTTTCCAAAGAGGATAATTCCCCTTATCAAACTTCCACCACCGTTTAAAGAGCAACGTCATTTTCTTTAGTTCAATATCTCCTACCCCTGAGCCCTCATTTTTTTTCGGGCTGAATTACTTTCCACCTTACAACTGTCATTCCCCTCGTTCCATCCGATTTTTCCCAAAAAAACCTCACTTGTAAGAAATTTATCTTCTTTGTCACCTTCTTTGGGATTTTAAATATGCTTAAGTAGTACATTGGGAGGTTGTTCAAAACTGATTTTATTAGAACTAGTTTTCCTACCTTTGTTAGATACTTACCCTTCCACCCCTTCAATCTTTCCTCCACTCTCTTAATAAACGAAATCCATATAACAACTTTTCTAGGATTAGCCTCAAAGGGAATTCCTAGATACCAAATAGGGAGATCAATCCTTTTACAACCCAAAATAGCACATGCCAGGAGAGTTTCCACCTCTTTACAGTTCATCCCAATTATTGCATATTTATCAAATTGATCTTCAACCTTGTCTTGTCATCAGTTCAAAATCCTTTAGGATTCTCTTATAGTTTCATACAGACTCCAAATCTCCGAGACAAAATAAAATTGTATCATCAACAAACTGCAGACGAAACAGGCTAATTTTTTCTTTCCCTTTTCCAACGTCTTGATTCTCCTCATCTCACTAAGTCTAACCAGCATTTTATTTAAAACCTCTCCCACCAATATAAAGAAAAAAGGAGACAGTGGATCTCCTTATTACAGACCCTTTGCATGGAGAATGGTTCAGTTACCATCCCATTTACCAAGATTGACATACTAGCTGTAGTGACATGTACTTTAATCCACTTCCTCCATCTTTCACCAAAGCCTATATTTTCTAAAATCATATCTACAAAATTCCATCTTATTTTGTGGTATGCTTTTTGGAAGTCTAGTTTTATTAGCCATGCTAGGACCTTTCTCTTTTTCATTTAGTGTACTGTTTCACAAGCAATAAGAACACCATCCATAATCTTTCTTCCTTCTACAAAAGCCGATTGGGCCTCTCCTACAAGACTAGGCATCAAACCACGAAGTCTATTTGCAAGCATCTTAGATATAACCTTATACAAATATCCCACCATGCTTATTAGTCTATAGTCCCCAAGGTCATCTTTTCCTCCTTCTTTGTGTGCAAGAGCCACCCAAGTCAAGTTTGCCTTCTTTGGTAAAATCCCATCTGTAAATAACATTGTCACTATCCTACAGAACTCCACACCAATCACTCCTCATAGCTTTCTAATACTCAGAAGTTAAAGCCATCTGGTCCTGGTGCTCTTGTTGGATTACATTCCCACACTGTTTTCTTTATCTCATCCTCATCCGGAATTACCTCCAGCTCCTTCGCTTTCTCATTTGTGATAGAAATCACCAATAATGCTTCAAACTCTATATTCGAAAATTACTCCTCCGTATAGAGTTTCTTAAAGAATACCCTCACGACTCTCTTTACCCTTCTTGATCCACTGAAGATCCTCCCTTGTATTCATATATTGTTCATTACTTTAGCACCCTTCCTTTGTTCAGTGATAGCATGAAAAAACTTGTGTTTTGATCCATACTTGAAGCAAATCTTGATCGTGACATTTGTTTCGAATAAAATTCCTTCTTTGTATACCAACATTCTGCTAACACCTGTAAAGCTCTACTTCTTGCTAACGAGCGTTCATCCACTTCTCCTTGTTCAATATGCTTATCAATCCTCTGCATCTCCCTCTCTACCTTCTCAATATTATTGTTAATCAAGCCAAACTTATCCTTATTCCAACACCTAAGTGGCCTTCTTAGCCATTTTAACTTCACTATATTTTCTGTAAAATTTATAAATGTTGAATAATTAATTAATAAATTAATTAAAAATAAAGAGGATTAGAAAATAAAAAATTTATAATTTAGGAGAATAAAAATAATTAGGATATAAAAACGGGTTAAAACAATTGAACCGGATTTCACCGGGCCCAAGTCCACGCGGATGTTGAATGAAATCAAATCAAATCAAATGAGAGTAAGAACTAGTTAATAGCAATGATAGTAGACAAAAAACCATAGCTAGTACTCACTGTTGAAAGGCGATAAAATGGTTGTAATCTCCCCCGAGAGAGAGAGAGAGAGAGAGAGAGAGAGAGAGAGAGAGAGAGAGAGAGAGAGACTATTCATCACCATCTTTATTTGTCCATAATTTTTGCTCTGAAGCTCTGATTAACGAGCCGTTTGTGGCCACGCATTCGTTTTGGATCCATTTTTAATTCTATCTAGGCATTGTGCTAAGTAAACATGAAATCCCTGCCTAGGTTTCCATTCTCTTCGGTTTTGTATTTTTTAGGGTACGTGTGAGTTGAAATCTTGTGATTTTAGTTTTTTAGGGGTACTCTAGCATGGATTCCTAGGTTAATGTAAGGAAGCTTAACTCCCTTCATTCTCCATAATTTTGAGTAAAATCCTAGTATGAAAGTTGAGTTATTATTGTGATTAGATTGTGTGGATTATCTCGGCTCGTTCAGAATTGGCATTGGCGTTAATTTGGTGCGGAGTAGAGTTGCATATCAAAGTGTTGAGAATTTGGTGGAGGTTGGTATTGTTGGAGAAGAGTTTTTCGAGGTTGAGATCACCATCAACGAAGGTACGGATCTTAATTTCGGATAAGCACCGTGTAATACTATGTGAAAATCTAGGTTAATTTCCCCTAAGATAGGGTTGGATTAAAATTGGTTACAATATTGTGGATTGAGTGATATGAATGTTTATGATGTTGATTGATGTCAAAATTAGGCCAGAGCCCGTGATAGGATGATGAATCTCCTATTTGATAAGTAGAGGTAAGTGGTATGAGATAATTGATGTTTGGTTGTTTGTGATATTGGATATATTGGTATTGTGTGAATTATTGTGGGATTGATGGTTTGGTTTTGACTAATGATGGATTAAATGTTAGAATTAATTGACGATGTTGAAATTGAGTTGATTAAGTCTTGAATTGTAAGGATAGATAGAGAATTGAGAATTATGCGTTGAGGATGCCTAGGAATGGTTTTGGGTTGATTTCGAGTTGAATTGAATTGAGAATTAGTGAATTTGGCACTTAAGTGAAATTTGGTAAAAACTAATTTTTGACCAACTTCGACGGGCCATAACTTGGCGCTCAGAGTTCAAAATCAAATGAAATTTGTGTTAGATTAAGCTAGTGAAACGATCTTTAAAATAGTTTAAGAATGAAGAAAAATAAAACTTTGTGGAAAAAGTTATGAAAATTTGAAATTTGGTATAAAAATCTGAAATTTTAGAGTTTGTGTTAGTACTCGTGCGTACGCACGAGGGGTATGCATACGCACACCTAGAAAATTTTCAAGTTGTGCGTATACGACACAAGCTGTGAAGTCTTTCTGATTTATGCGTACGCACAAGGATGATGCATATGCACAAGTCGTGTTTTCTCACATAATTTCTGTTTTTAACTGTTTGACTTTTCTGGCATGCTTGTAACTTTCCGTAAATCCCAATTAAGGTCCGATACCTAGTTTTTAGACTCTGAAATTAGTGTGAGTATACAAAATGAATTAAAGTAAATTGTTTCCAGATACACGCTTGGTTAAACCGGATGACAGGGTGATTTGTCCCGACCACGGTAAGGATATTGGCGTTGTCCTTCTCACAAGGAAGTGAAATTAATTACTTAATGACGAATTGAGATTAACGAATCTAAATCTGATAATGGATAGAGGATTGTGATTAATAAATATAATAACTTGTGAAATGGGTTAAAGACATTGATGTTGACTGACTATGGCCTGAATGGCTGGATTGGCAAGCACGGTTGTCTTATCCTGCTTGCATATTGATTTGGCACCTGTGCTGGACAATGACAGTGGTTCCATCCTTCTTATTCGTGGTTGTGGTGTGACTTGGGAAAGGTGATAAGGCACTCTTCCTTTGAGACAAAATGGTACCCCCAATGAGAAAGTGACAAGACACTCTCCCTCTGAGACCAGCTTGTGATAAGCTGAGAGTGTTCCTTTTTGGGAATGTGGCGGGTTGTTTTGTCCACGTTCTCTCTGATTGCAAGATGACATGGCACTCTCTTTCTGAGACAAGTGATAAGACACTCTCGCTTTGAGACAGAATGATACCTCCAGTAAAAAGGTGATATGGCACTCTCCCTCTGAGACGAGACTAGCTTGTTATAATCCAGAATATGTTTTTTCTCCTGGAGATGCAATCGAGAGACAATGTCCAGGTAGTTACCAGATGTGTCAGATTTTGGCAGTTTAACCGACACGTGAGCTCATGGCCAGTAGGACAGGCAAGCATCATTTGTATTTGTATGTATTAATTGGGTGTGCATCTTGTATTTGGCACGCTTGTTGAATAATTGTATCTACTTGCTATTTGAAATAATTGCTTTACCTTCTCCCTCTATTTGTGTATTCTTTGTATTATTTTGTACGTGTTTGAATAGTTGAGAGATCCCTTATGCTGGCAATGGTGACGTTGAGGGTTGTTCTTGATGCGATCTATTGATATATCTGAATGATGGAAAATAAATTTAATTGATATTTTGAGTTTCCTGGGTAGATGCAAGGGTTGTGGTTCACCCCACTTGCTTTGGGTTGATATTTGAGCTTCCTGGGTAAATGCAAAGGTTGTGACTTTGTCCTACTTACTCCAGGTTGAGATTGGAACTCCCTAGGTAGATGCAATGGTGGCTTTATTCCACTTACTCCGGGTTGAGATTGGAAATCCCTAGGTAGATGCAAGGGTTATGATTTGCCCCATTTGCTCTGGGTTGAGATTGAGACTAATTATTGAGAATAAATTGATACCATTAAGACTGAGCCTTGATATAGAATTATGGAATTTGGATAATTATGATACAGAGAGAGAGATAAAGAGAGAGAGAGAGAGAGAGAGAGAGAGAGAAATAATGACTTGTATTGGAAAAGACTGAGATTTTGAGATCACTAGTATGATTGATAACTTGTATTGAGTAGAGTTAGGAATAAAAAATTACTAATTTAACTGAGAATTAGTCTAATTATCCTGTTCGGATTTAGAAAGGACCCTAGACTTGAACCTTGAATGATTGGAGTTTAGGATTGCCTAGCGGGTTCATATCTTTTTACATAGCCTCTATTTGGAATTATTATCTTACTGGAAACCTTCAGGTTCTCACCCGTTGTCGGATTTTGTTATTTTCAAATACAAGACATGATGTACCTCGTTGAGCGTGTTGGACTTTTTGTGGAAAGCAAAGACTATTTTTAGTTTTTTTATTTTGTACTTAGTGTATTTACATGTTCCACTTTTAAACACATACTTGTATATCCCTCTTAGAGGTTGATTTATGGAGAAACAGATTGTATTTTGTAACATGAGGGGTTCTATTATACTTTCTTACCGGCCTTATCTTCACAGATTGAGACTAGTATTTGCTATGTATTTCCTTTGAACTCATATATATATTTCTTTCATTTCTGTAATTCGATGCTTGCTATGTCATCTTTTCTTCACAGGCTCCTTGATATATCATTGTTTTTCAAATACTACGTACGTGCTTTTAAGTTTTAGGTGTCGTAATGCCTCGCACCTCTGACTTATGACTGCAGGTAAGACTCTATATGGTATGGTGTTATATTTTCTTCTTCCAACTCACCCTATTCCCGCTTTACCATCTCTAGAAAGTTTCCATGACCCAGCCAAGCATTAAGCGTACAAAAAGGCTTAGGTCCCCAATCCACTTTGTTAGTATGAACCAACAAAGGGCAATGGTCTGATAAGGCCTTTGGGAGTCCCTTTAAATAGATACAGTTGCACACCACCAGTAATTCTCTATCGACAAAAATTCTTTCATTTTTGCTGCATGAATTACCCCTATACCACGTATATTTACGGCCTATTAATTGTAATTAACATTTAATTAGGTTATACAAATTTTATTTAAGACAATTACCAAGCAAAAAATTCAATAATATTTTACTATAAAGAGAAAGATAAGAACCGTGAGTGAGAGAGGAAAAACAGAGAAAATTCTGTACACACAACCTGTATTTTCATCCTCTTATCTCACCATTCATACACTATTCTTCAAGGACTCAAACTATACAAGCACAAACCCTTGTCCGTTTTCGCCAATCTTTGCATTTATACCAAATTCGGCTAGATAAACTCTTGTTCTTTCTCCTTTTTTTCTTTTAAAAAGAAACAGTAACCATGATGAATCCTTACTCTCCTCCATATATAGAGAACTCCTCTTGAAGTACCCATGGAGCACGCCTAAGGAGTTAAGGAGTTTCGAGCTCACAGTGGTTGAATTTCGACGATTTGCGACACTTTAGGCCCAAAAACGAAACTCACCGCCACCAGCTGTGTTTCTGCCCTTATATGCACGTTTTCTAGTGTGAGAAAGGTTTACTAACTGAATTACATAAGAGATAAGGGTTAGGATTAATTAGAATATGGTTGTGCTTGTTTTCGATGCTTATATGAGTCACTTTGTGGTAAATTTGTGCTTGTTTTGAATTTCTAGAAATTTTGTGAGTTACCACTGTTTTGGCTTGCTAAATATGTGTAAAATACTGTTATATTGCCTCTGGATTTTTTGTGAAAATAGCCAAAAATATGGAAGCACTTGGGGTTTAAGTTTCAAGCATTAAACATCACAAAAAGTGAAGAAAAACATAAAAACTACACCTCTAAAGTAAAAAGGGTGTTAAGGTCATTTTGGATAAAAAGAGAGTTAAAAATGTAATTTAAATAAAAAATAAGTAAAATTCTAAATTTGGTGTCATTAGGGATAAAATAGTAATTATATAAATTAGTTGGATCAAAATTATAATTATAAAAAAGTTTCGGGCCTAAATAAAACTTTTAGTAAAAGTTAGAAGTAAAACGGTAAAAAGCAGTAACTAGAATAAGTAAATAAATTAATAAAGTGTAAATTTGATTTTAGGTCCCTTAGGGTGAAAATTGGCATTTAATAAAATTATTAGGAATAATTTTACTCATAGGCAACTATTAGGATTAATCCGGTAAAATTTTGATGCTAAATAAGGTTAAACGGTAAAATCTAGAGTACTTAAGGGCATATTAGTAATTTTAGGCATAAAGTCAAATTAAAAATAAATAATTAACTTAATTAGGGAGAAAAGGTATATTAGGAAAAACATGAAGATACAATGGTAAAATAATAACATTAAGGGTGAAAGCGTCATTAAAAACTTAATGAAAACAGTAAAAAAAAAGGTAAATAAAAAGGGTAAAATGGTAAAATGTGACAAGGCTAAGACATTTTAAGAAAGATCAGGCACAAGTTTCTATAAAAGAAGGGAGGAGAAGTCCCTTAGAAATAAATTTTATTGAGATATGCCGCGGAAGAAGAAACTGTAAACCCTAAGGTGCTAAGAAGTACCTGGCAGAGCGGACTTCCATCCCACCTGGCCAGAGATTATATGAACGTGGGGATGCCCGCCATATGAACTGCTACTCACTGGGAGCACCTTGTATTTTTGGGCCATTCTTTATTAGTGCCGCGATTGTATTTTGGGCACCAGTACGCGACCGACCCAATGGAGTAGCCATATTCGGACTTGGGCCGAGTAATGTCGGGCTGCGGGTAGCCAACCAACACATGAACTCATGACCTACGTAGGACCAGACATGCATCATACTTGGTTACGAAATTTCTTTGCTTGTGTTTGCTTACTTATATATGTGATTGTTATATTGTTATATACTTGTAATTACATCTGTTTGTATGATTGATTACTGTTGTGACCTTATAAACGATTAGACTTAGGCTGTGGATCCCTTTAGGTTTTTCGTATAGTACCTACTGGGAACCTTAGGTTCTCACTCCCTTTTTCCCATGTCCGCAGATGGGGACCGGCGTGATCTTCTTTGAGTACCCAGCGTACGGCAGATACGTGGACCCCGCGACGGAGAGCGCGGTGTTTTGGGGTAGTCTGCATACATACACCTACTATCTTCCCAACCGTCCTTTCTCTCACCCTCTTCTCAGCCAAGAGTTTGACCCTAACATTCCTGATGATACATTGCTATTCGAGCTTCACCCCGGCAGAGGCTAGTATCGTTTTCTGCCTTACCCTCTGAATATGGCAGAGCCAATACCGGAGTATCGGATCATTGACATACCCGAGTATCCACCATGGTTCAACCCCGAAGAGGATCAAGTAGTTCCTGACGTACCTATGCTCGATGCTCCACCACCATCCCCTGTAGCCGAGCCAAGATTCAACAGGCCAGGGGTCCCTGAAAGCTCTGGTTCTACACCTTCAACCGAGTTTAGCTCAGAGGCGTAGATTGACTAGATGATGGCGGGTCTGTACTCTAGCTCTTTTGAGACTAGGGAAGAGGACTCCCTCTGGATGCGAGCAGCAGCAACATCACTGGCACGTCAGAGTGATTCCTTCACTTCAGCATATTGTGACAGCAGTTTCTGGAGATCCAGTATCAGCAGCAGCAGCAGCAGTAGTAGTAGTAGTAGTAATGGTAGTAGTCTTAATAATAGTGGTCCTTGCCCTCGCTCTTGAATAGTCTTTTTAGATGGCTAGCTCTTTTTATTTATTTAATAATGTAGATTGGGTGGCTCTTATGAGCCGGAGTCTGTAAGCATTAAAGATGGAGTATGTACATAATATAGTAAGTAATTAA
The DNA here is from genome assembly GCF_000817695.3 of Arachis duranensis. Taxonomy (NCBI): domain Eukaryota; kingdom Viridiplantae; phylum Streptophyta; class Magnoliopsida; order Fabales; family Fabaceae; genus Arachis; species Arachis duranensis. The sequence continues at coordinate 98,597,148 of NC_029772.3, read as the reverse complement.
GTATGAACTTATGTTTTGTGATGATTTAAGCCTTCGGACGTTTCATGTATGATATGAGTATGCTACGCTATGCTTTTCCGTTTCTTGTATTAACTGCTTAATTTACAATTATTCCAATATGCGCGTCTAGATACACGATTTTCGACTAGCGCTACAAGCTCATATGTATACACTTAATATATGATCTAAAATATCTAAAGTCAGCTAAATAGTAGCGCCTGGCTGCTTGTATTGGTCATGACAAGCTAGAAGTTGGGTAATTACAGATTCCACCCATTCCTTGAACAGGCAGCTACTTTGAGACAGGGCAATAGCCCCCTTTCTATCATCAATATTCAATACCTCATTGAAATCGCCTCCTGTTATTAGCGGAACACCACACTCTATTTTCATTGCTGTCAACTCATACCATATTCGTTCCTTCTCCACCCTTTCATGTGAATCATACACTACACAAAATCCACATTCTAGACTAATCTCTTGCAAAACTCCCACCACTAGCATCCATCTCAACCCTTTGATAACACTGACATACTCCATAAAATTCTCATCCCAAATACATATAATACCACCAGACTGACCCATAAACCCCACCCAATCTTATCGAAATCCATTTCTACCTTAGATATGTGCCACTAAGGATATGCATGACTCTTCTTTCTTTGTTTAAATAATACCCATAAACCCCAGTGTAAATTTCCTACATTTATTCCGAACTATATCAACCTTCCTCTGCCCTCTAACCCTCTCACATTCCAGAAAGAAATTTTCATTTGATAAGCAATTTATCTCATGACTTGAGAACTCTGCTGCTGCTGAAGTCGTTGTGATTCTTCTTGCAGCCCTTCTTCCTTGCTATCCCTTTCCACTTCTCGCTTCCCCTTCTTTAAATCTTGGGAACTAGCTTGCTTAGCACCAAGTCTTCATTACTATCCAAAAATCTCATACCCCTTTCTTCATAGATGAGTTGCGTGCGCAACAGTTCCTCTCTAAAGCTCTCAGAAGACACATAGGTATCCTCATTAACTTCAATTTGATATCTCCCTTTCTTATGTTTCATAGTATGTTCTTTTTTACCCACCAGATTTTCTCCAACCCAGCCCGAATCTACCTCATGATGAATATGCCTTCCTTTCACACTTGGGCCAAACCCCGATGAAAAGGGGCATGATCCCATAAAATTTGAGGACGTCTTCTTCCTTTGTTCTAAAAAGTCCAGATTCATGATATATCCTTTTTGTACTTAAGAGCTGGGACAGGGCCTTTATTCCTTTCCAGCCCAAGGTTGCCAATCATATCCCCTTTTAAATATAGATCACCTTCTTGACCAAAAAAAAAAAAATATAGATCACCTTTCTCACGTGACACCGTAGAAATTCTATTTAAATTATTCAAATATTCCCTCTCCATTAAATCTTGGTCTCCTCATGCACGATCTACAATAACATGATCCCTTTTCAGCTGTTTTTAATTAAAACACCTATCAGCGGGTCCCATAACACACCCCCTTCTCCCTGCCTTGACTTTCTTGGACCGTCTCTTCCACTGCGGAGTCTTCCGGCACCATCTTTGCCATTAATTCTGGCCTTTTTTAGTTTGTTTTTCAACACCATTATTCCTTCTAGAGGCCTACTCTTCACTTTCATCCACGTCTACCACCACTCTAGCACTAGAGCTGCTATTTTCAAGATGGACCTAAAGACTATAAACCTCACTGCCAAACTATGTCACAAAGATTTCAAACACCGCATTCCCTACCTTGAGTGTCACCCATTCATGAATGGTTTCTCATTGATAGCTGTCAACAAGAATTCTGATCGCCGAAAAGGAATAACATCCTTCAGTAACATCATCCTACATCACATATTTCCTCCAGAGCTTACTAATACTATTGAAAATTTTCTCTGACCATACATGAATAGGAACACCATATAACTTAACCCATACACGTCGCAAACTGCTCCTGACAAACTACAATGTGGTCTTCAAAGGCTATGTCTCTAAACACCTCTAATTCCAAACTAATAAGGCAATTAAACGGCCCCACATCCCTACACTCAATTTTTTCAGGACCATTCCATCTATCTCTAATCGTTTCATAACATACACAAATTTAATTGGCTAGATGTTAGTACCAAAGAAACTTCTTTTCAAAAGATCCACCCGATTATAATCAGGTTCCGCTTTTACCATTTTCCTCTATTCCTCTCCACGTCCCCTAGACTCTTTGCTGAAACCATTATCCCTTCCATCATAAACTCCCTTTTCAACTAACACCTTATCTTCCATACTTTCATTTTTTTGTGAGCTAGCATCGTCATAAACTCCTCTATTGCCTCCCCTATAATAACTAATCAAGTATGTTAATTATTTCATTTGACTGGAATAAATAAATTAATTTTATTTTAATTTGTATTAGTTTTTTTGTCCATATATTTTGATTAATGATTTTTAAAAGTGTTATAATTATGTAATAATAATCATTCTTAAATCTTTCTTTTTAATATATTAAATTATATTCTCTAATAATTGTAAAAGATTAACTTTTTATACTTATATCTTAAGTTAAACGTTAAACTATGCAATATTTGTAAAAAAAAAAAATACAAAGTTACACCATAAGAAATGAATTTATCTTTGTTAAAATTACTACAAGGGACACTCGAATAGCGGTGGTTTTTTGGGAATTGCGGCGGTTTTGAACCGCTGCAAAATAACATATCAGCGGTTTGATAACCGTTGCGATTTAGGATGCAAACATTTGATTTTGTGGTAATTTTAAGAACTGCTGGTATAACTGCCGCTAATTAGGTTGATGATTTTGCGGTGGCCTGTAATCGCCACTATTTTAGTAAGTAGATTTACACAACCGCTGCAAATTTATATGCATTCAAAAAAAATTGCGACGGTTTTGAACAGTCGCAATTTCATACACGAACTTAAAAAAAAACTGACCAACTACAATAGTTTATACTATTTTTTTACTATAATCTATTTTTTTTTACATCATATTTACTAAACTTGAGATATTAACATAAAAAAATACTAAATAACCAATATTAAACTTGTAGATACTTCCAAAATGTTAACAAAAAAAAAAAAACACTTATTTGTAAATTATTTACTCAAAATATTAAACAATACAAAACTACTATATCTAAAGAGGTTGTGAAGTCAACAAGGTACTTACTTAAAATACTAAAGTACATGAAAATGAATATATCAAACTAAACAAAATACTCTACATTTTAAAATATTAATTTAAAAAGACATAAAATAAAATGTTCATTACTCACTCAGTGGTGTAGCATGAACCTGAAAATCTTGAATCAAAGCCAAGAAGTAGATTTTCACTCAAGATATGCTCAATTGCAAAATAAAATGGTAAAATAAAAGGAAAAAATAAAATCAAAATCAACTACTGTTATTCTCTCCTCACAAGTAATCTAATTAAAACATAAGGAATGATAGCGTATATTTCAACTTTAAGAATTAAGTATAATTAATATTATTAAACTTGGCATATATAGAAAAATTCTTTATATTTGTAATCTCTTCGTATATTTAAAAAATTCTCGGTCTAGTGAACAATTCAACTTTTCTCCTGTAATTGAAGTAGAAAAAAAACATTAGTAGAAATCTATTCACAGAACATTGTACACATTGTAAATTTGACATACAATTATGTATAAGTTTTGACATATACACCTTAAAATAGCATTGGATTCAAACTCAAGCTTTGCCAAAGAAATGTTCACTTTGCAATCTAAAGACAATGATCCATTATAGTTAACAGTAGAACTATTCTTTTGTCTTCCAAGTATAACTTTCAATGCTTTCCAAATAGAATGAAGCCAAGGTTCAAGTATTACCATCGAGTGTCCAAGCTTTGGAATTGGATATAGAATAATCAATGGTAATCGGTAAATAGTCCAACCTAATCTTTAATTTTCCATCAAATTCAAAGTTGAAAGGTTACAATAAAACACTAAAACAAAATAAGCACTTTCTCTTACAAAATATCATGTCACTTAGACCTCATTTTTTAAAATCCAAAAGTTAATAAATGCCACTTCTATAACTTTTTATGCTCAAACTCCACATAACAGACATATTAATAAATATTTAATCAACTTTAACAAAAAAAATATTTAACTAATTATCTCTCTAATAGAATAGTGACTATTGAACATCACTATATTAGCTTGAGAATAAACTCCATGGCCTTAGAGATGATTTAAACTAGCCTCCATTCTTTTGCACGGTGTCTTGGCGGGTATTGGTGGAATTCCATATGAAGCTGTTAAAAAATCAAACACCTCCATATAGTTCTAATGTATGGATATAGAAACCAATCTTAAATGCAGCACTTCAACTCAAGATTTCAAATAGTTTGAGTTGCAATTGAATCAAGACAGATCTAAAAGCTCATCCTAATTCCTAATAGATAACCCTCAGAGTAACAATGAACAAACTATAATGCAACAGAACATCAACAATACTCTAATGTAATAGAACAAGGAATAAGTTGAAGATTTTTATGCTTGCTGATTTTGAAAAGAAACGATCCTCCAACAAGCCAACAAGAACAATGAATGCCACAATAACACTAATAAAATTTCTTATAATTAGGTAAGATTTGGAAAATTTCATATCAAGATTGTCAAATTTGCGAGTCTAAGTAAACTCATAGAGCTTACCTAGACTCGACTTTACCTATTACGATTCTTTAAAATACAATTTCAAAATTAACAATGTCAACCCAAAAATACATCATAAACTAAAATAATAGTAGAAATTATAAGAAGTAGTACATTCAAATCCTCAATAACTATGCAATAAGTGCTTATAATTAAACATTTTAAGAGTCTAAATTAGGACAATATAAAACACACTCAAAGACAATAAAAGCATCATGTAGCATGTAGTATAAAAGAATACAACAAATCAACCCTTGAACATTCAATTTCAACTTGCAGTTCTAATTCAACTGCACATCATTAATAACATTGTGCTGCTATGTCAATATTTTGATTTATGTCAACCACTCTTTTGGCTGTTTTATTTTAAAATTTTTATTTCTATCTTATAACAATATAAAATAATCAAATCAGGGGCACTACATAGTTACGCATTCAAGTTTAATTCAACAATATAAACAACCAAAATCAATAGGCTAAACCTAAAAGAAATAAAATTTAAGAAAAAAATATATGAAATAGTTAGATTAAGGGAGAAACAGTGACTAGAAACTCAAATTAGGGAGCTCCTGACCTGCATAATTCATAACTTAGGAGCTCCAATCACAAGTCCCAATTTGTGAGTGGCTAAAGCAGAAGCAGATGTAACGACATCAACAACCACATACCTAGCAACGACGACCAATAGGGACAACAAGGAGGCACCACCGATGGCGAGGGGAAGTAGCAACGGAGACCGACTAGACGGTTGAGACAAAGGCATGAAGCAGATCAAGGGTAGGAGAAGTTGAGAAAAGGTAGGACAAAGACGATGACCACCAAGCTCCACGACAGTGAAAATGGCTGCCAACTCATCCTTGTGGCTCAGTGCATCTGCTACCACGTTAGTCTTGCCGGACTTGTACTCAAATTCAAAATCAAACTCAGCTAAGAAATGTTCTCACCTAACTTGTTTAGGGCTTGACTTCTTCTGAGTATAGAAGTAGCTTGTAGTTACATTGTCTGTCTTGACAATGAAATGTGAACCAAGAAAGTAATGGCGCCAACTTCTCAATCAATGCACCCAATGCAGTCATTTCCTTCTCCTAGACAGTATATCACCTTTTTGTATTATTCAACTTACAGCTCTCAAAGGCAATAGGATGTCCTTCTTACATTAAAACCCTTCCAATAGTGTAGTCAGAAGCATTATAGACTTCAAACACCTTTGAATAGTTGGACAAATCTAGTACCGGTCCCTTTATGATAGTAGTCTTCAGTTCATCAAAAGCCTTTTGACACTCCTCTGATTAATCCCAAGATTGATTCTTCTTGAAAAGATCGATTAATGGTGCAGCTTTGGCGGAGTATCCCTTGATAAACCTTTGATAGTAGTTATCCAACACAAGAAATAACCTCAATTCAGACACCTTGTTTGGAGGCTCCCACTATTTGATAACCTTCACCTTCTCTTAATCCATGCATAAAGTTCTATCTTTTATGATGTGTCCCAAGAAGTTGACCTTGTCCCTTACGAAAGAACACTTTTCTTTCTTCATATATATGTTATTCTCTCGCAAGATCTTGAATACGGTTCGTAAGTGTTCTACATGTTCCTCCAAGATATTAATATAGATAACCATGTCATCCAAGTAGACCATTACAAACCAATCAAGGTATTGATGAAAGATCTCATTCATCAAAGTATAGAATGTTGCAAGAGTATTGGTTAATCCAAAAGGAATCACTAACCATTCATACGATCCATACCTCATGATACACGTGGTCTTAAACTCATCACCATCAACAATTCTCACTTGGTGAAACCTCAAGTCAAACTTTAAAAACCACTTGACTCTACCAAGCTTACCAAATAGATCGGATATCAAAGGAATATGGTTTTTGTTCTTGATGTTTACCATGTTAAGTACTCGATAGTCGATGCATAGTCTCAACAAGCCATCATGTTTCTTTTGGAACAAGACTGGTGTGCCATATGGTACATTTGATGGACGGATGAACTTAGTATTTAACAGATTCTTGAGTTGCTTCTTCAACTCCTCAAGTCCATAGTTCTACATATATCTACACTTTTTTAGAATACTCTATGACCTTCTAGAGTCTTCTAGAATCTTCTAGAGTATTCTAAGACCTTTCGTGGTATTTTAGAATATTTCGAGACCATCTAGAATATTTTTAAACATTATAGAAAATTATATAAACAATGTTAAACCTATCATTCTAAAATTTACCCTGACATTTAGGTATCTCGTATTTGCTATACTGTAAAACTCTGTCATGTGAAAAACTAAAGCAAAATACTAAAATTAAGAAGAGATAAAAAATTAAGAGTAAATTGACAATTAGATCCTCGAGAATTTCGACCTTGGACTAATCACTCATTGAAGAATAGTATCAATTAGGTCCTCTATGATAACGAACGGTGGACATGTATTTTATTATCTACAGTGGTGTGTATTTTATTGCTGCCACATGAGCATACAAATGATGTAGTTTTTGATAGTGAAGCATTTATTATCTTTTAATTTTTCAAATAACCTTTATCAATTGCTCTTTATTTATCAATCCAACTAAAACAAGTGAAGATTTTTTATAAATAAACACGTCACAATAGGTAACAGTATTATTTTGGAAAAGAATCAATACCATTATTATCATTTAATGAGAATAATATGTTACGAGATAACGGGTATATCACAAGGAAAAGAAACGTCAACATCTCTTCAAGTCGTCATATTATGGCATTTGTAACACCCTATCACACAGAACCTTACGCTTAAGTCGTAAAGCAGAGGTGGCGAAGTACTACGACCTCTAAAAATAATATATATATAAAAAGCGTATTGCTCGCGTGAACGTAAACTGAGAAAACATAAAAGGATAATACATAAGTATATAAAGAGTAGAATGCCAAGAGTTACAAGATACCGAACTGCTGACTCAACTTGCGAAGTTAAGGCTGGCCGGAGTATAAATACCTAGATATACATAACCCAAAATATCCTAAAACAAATTAAAACAACAACTTGTTTCTCCACATCGACCTTTAAGAGGGACAAAATAAAGATATACATATAGAGGAGATTCTAAATACAGAATATAAAGCCTAATCTCAAAATACAGTGTCCCAATTATAGCACTTCGCTTGCAAAATGAACTCCAAACGCTTACCGAGGTGTCTCTCGACTTGCATCTAAAAACAACAACATATATATGGTATGAAAACCGAAGGTTTTCAGCATGGTAACGGTGCCCGCATAAATAGTATATAAGGTCCCGAAAAAGCTAGAGGCAATCCTAGAACTCCGACACTCAAATAATAAAACTTAAAGAATTAAAATAGAAATCGTAAACAGGGGTAGTTTTCTAACTCTAACCAAAATCCTTACTCCTTCACCTTCCTCCAATCCTCCCAACTCCAGTGGAACCACACAGACAAACAAACAAACAAAGGCAAACACAATTAGAGTACAAGTAATGCAAGTAGCAAGTATAACAATTAGTCATACTAATTCACATAGGCACTCCCAATTAATGCACAAACAAGCAAATCAAACATATGCATATGATGTATGCATGTCCTATAGCTGATGAGTCTCATCTGTCGGTTATAAAGCCAAACCCGACATGTTTGGTAGCAAACTCTGGACAAAACACCAAACACGGAGCATGTGGGACAACACCGCAACTCTTGCATCTTATCCGCGTACCAGAAGTAGGGGACAACCTCACCACTACCTCTTATCCAAGTGGTGTTATAGTTCTCGACCCGGAGCAAGTGGTGACAGAACACAGCCCTCGCATCTTACCCGAAGTCTCGAACTCTCCTGAAGCAAGTGGATAACACCACTACATCTTACCCAGCTTGTTGACTCTTACTCGGAGCAAGTGGATAACACCATTGCATCTTACCCGGAGTCACATACAGAAACACATTTTCATTATCATTACAATTTACTCTCATTCATCCATTCATTCTCAATTTATACCCGGAGCAAGTGGATAACACCACTGCGTCTTACACGGTCACGTATATCTCAAACATAATCATTCATCATCCTTTCAATCAAACTCTTTCACTATCATCTCATTCATTAATTGCCTTTATCGTCTCATCAAATTAGGTATCCCCTTCTTCAACTCGCTAACCCTTACTCCGTGACTTAAAACCTTACTAATACATTTTAGTAAGAGTTTCTAGAGGTTTGGAACATCAGAGGATTGTTCAATAGTTCAAAAATAATGAGTTTTCATCAAAACAATAGTTTCAGAGGTTTACAAGCTTGTCGGGAAGGTCAAACCGTGAAAAATAGAGTTTTGGAGCAAAACAGGGGAGTGTGTGCACGCATGCAGGTAAAATTGGACCATGCCGTGTACGCAGCTATGCGCTGCATACGAGGAAGTGCTAGACAGAGGCCAACACCCGCGTCGTGTGCGTGCGTCGCGTATGCATCCAATCCAGTTTCCAGAAAAATGTTAAGTTTGCAGAAAATAGTTTTTTGCACCTAACTTCCGACGTCCATAACTTCCTCTACAAAATTCAGATTTTCACAAACTTTATACCATTTTAAAACTCTTGAAATTATCTTTAATTTGAAATAGGTTTCATTCAAATTTAAAGACTGAGGCTTAAGTTATAAATCACCGAAGTTTATTAAAAATTAAATTTTCATAAAAGTACCAAACCTCAAAGCTTTCAAAACTTTCCATTCCAAACCTTCCAAAATCTTACCAAAGCTACATCAATTCTCCACCATACACATAACTACTTTCATATCATAGCCAAACTCTCACCACAACACACATCAACAACATATATTCATCATAATATATTATCATCATCAAACACCAACAAAATCATCATTCAACATAATCATCATTCATCAACTCAAATACATATTGCATTAATTAAAACCACTAAATTTACACCAACACATAATCCAAATTTGCTTCCTTCATTCATTCAATAATTCACATTCATTATCCTCTTCAAAATCATCAATCATCAATCTTTTTATTAGGATTACTAACTTTTTAACATACTGGTGCACGAAATTGTGATCACACTTTTCACAACTCTGCACAACTAACCAGCAAGTGCACTGGGTCGTCCAAGTAATACCTTACGTGAGTAAGGGTCGATCCCATGGAGATTGACGGCTTGAAGCAAGCTATGGTCATCTTGTAAATCTCAGTCGGGCGGATTCAAATGGTTATGTGTTTTTTAATAATTAGAAGATAAATAAAATATAAAATAAGATAGAGATACTTATGTAATTCATTGGTGGGAATTTCAGATAAGCGTTTGAAGATGCTTTGTTACTCCTGAACCTCTGCTTTCCTATTGTCTTCATCCAATCATGCGTGCTCCCTTCCATGTAGGGGTGTTCACGGTGCGGTTTGGATCGGTTTTGAGTCAAAAACTCATTCGATCCGAACACTAATTTTACTTGCGGTACGGTTTGGATTGGATGCTAATTTTAAAAAAATTTGATCTGATCCGATCCAATTTCAACCGGTTTGGATTGAATTGGATTTGTGGTTTTATAAATTAAAAAAATTAAATACATATAACAAGTCTCAACATCAAATTTTAAATAATCAACGATGATATAACAAGTTTTAACAATATCTTAAAATGCCAACAATAACATAACAATAGAAATAAAATTATAGATTAGTTAAAATAATTAATAAATAACATTTTGAACATAAAATATTTATTAAATAATAATAATACATGAATAATATAAAAATGTACAAAAAATTGAACATGTTATAAGTATAATTGTAAATATAATAATAAAATAATAATATTATAGTACATTGTGCGGTTTGGATTGGATTGGATCGGTTATGAAAATTAGATCCGAAATCTGATCCGATCCAGCGATTTGCAAAAAATAGAATCCAATCAAATCCGAATTAGTGCGGTTTTAATCGATTTTTGGTTTGGATTGGATTGGATGAGTGGTTTAATTTGGATCGGTTTGAATTTAAACACCCCTACTTCCATGGCAAGCTGTATGATCCTCTCAATGAAAATGGTCCGGCCACGGTCTCTGTACGGCTAATCAAATGTCGGATTTATCGTCTCGAATGAAAAATACCAGGCACAGCTATCGCAGGCTAATCATCTGTCGGTTCTCACTAGCGTTGGAATAAGATCCATTGATCCTTTTGCACACTGTCACTGTGCCCAACATTCGCAAATTTGAAGCTCTTCACAGTCATCCCTTCCTAGATCCTACTCGAAATACCACGGACAAGATTTTGACTTTCCAGATCTCAGGAATGCTGTCTATTGTTCTAGCATATACCACGAAGATCCTAATCTCAGATTTAGATGCTCTGTTGTCAGGAGAGACGATGTGAATCGTTGATTAGAGACCCAAGAGAATATACTCCGGCTGTCGTCCAATGACTATGTTGACCATCATGTAGACCGCTTTGTGGTTGTCAGGCACGCGTATCTTGGCTAAACAAGTACTGAAGATAGAGGGTGATTGTCACGGGTCACCCCTTCAGTCTGATTTAACTGAATTAAGTATAAGAGTATATCTTGGAGAAGAAGTAGGTGTGAATCGAATGAAAAAACCATAGTACTTGCATTAATTCATGAAGAACCGCAGAGCTCCTCAGCTTAATCTATGAGGTGTAGAAACTCTACCATTGAAAATACATAAGAACAAAGGGTCTAGGCATGGCCGAATGGCCAGCCTCCAAAAAAGGTTCCAAGAACTCCCCAAAAGCTCAAAAACTCCGAATACAATAGTAAAAAGTGTTATTTATACTAAACTAGTAAACTAGGTTTACAAAAAATGAGTAGATAGTGCATACATCCACTTCCGGGGCCCACTTGGTGTGTGTTTGGGCTGAGTCTTGAAGCTTTCACGTGCATAGGCCTTCCTTGGAGTTTAACTCCAGAAAAGGGTCTCTGGTGGGCATTTGGATGCCAGTTTGGGCCATCAAGTCTCGGGTAAAGTATAGACTATTATACATTTCTGGAAAGCCCAAGATGTCTACTTTCCAACGCAATTGAGAGCGTGCCAATTAGGCTTCTATAGCTCCAGAAAATCCACTTCGAGTGCAGGGAGGTCAGAATCCAACAGTATCTGCGGTCCTTTCTTAGCCTGTGAATCAGATTTTTGCTCAAGTCCCTCAATTCCAGCCAGAAAATACCTGAAATCACAAAAAAACACACAAACTCATAGTAAAGTCCAGAAATGTGAATTTTACATAAAAACTAATAAAAATATACTAAAAAGTGACTAAAACATACTAGAAACTACCTAAAAACAATGCCAAAAAGCGTATAAATTATCCGCTCATCATATACATACATGCTTCAACCTATCTTATGGTCATCTAGCCTATGTTTTTACGAGACATTTATATTATTTACGAGAAATCAAAACCATACCTTGGCCGATTCCTCCCTAAGCTCAAAACCACCATAATTCAAGCTTTAAAGACTCCAATCCACACCCAATGATTTCAGCCATCAAAGGTCCAACAATCAAGCTCCCAACATCATTAATGTACTCCAAATCAACAATATTCAATTTAATCCCATAACATATCACTATAATCAACATTCAAGCTTACTAATTCACTAATCAACAAAAGGTTTAAGGTTCTTACCTTCACCCACTTATCCTTGAGCAATACCCACAAGGAATCAAGGCTAGCAAATCCCTAAAACATAAAAATCATCAAGGAATTGAGTTCCTCAAACCCCAAACCCAAATTTAACACACCAGCAGAAATAGATCTAGGAAAACACGAGTTACTTACAGTTTTATTTGGATGGAATTGAAAGAGCTCGACAAGCCCGACGCGTGGCCACAAACGATACACAATTCCGACCACCAGAGCAAAAGTTATCCCACTTTAAAGGTTATGCTTTCATGAAACCCTCTTCCTCTCTCTCACCCTTGTCCAGCGTGTTTCCCCCTTTCTTTTGGGGAAGAAGAGCTGTGCTCTTCACTTTAGTATTGTTGAGTTGGGCCTTGGGCCCAGTACGGGTCCGGTTCAATCGATTTGGTCCGTTTGGTCCAATCTTAGGCCAAATTCTTTAAAATTAGTGTCTAAATTTGTATTTAATTATTTCTTCCATTACAAACTATAAAATTTAACTTTCTAATTTATTTAAATAATAATTTATTTATTGACCATCTTTTTATTAATTTTGCAGGTTTTACAGTATTAAAAAACGAATATCAAAGACATTAAATGTCTAATAACGCCGAACTGGAAAAACCGTATAAAGGGAAAGGGAAACTTAGTAGGTAAACATTTGTCCACTTTAGCATCTAAGAGCACTACTAACTTAAGCGTTGGACTATTTTCGCAGGTAGCTCTCCCATCCTGGAAACAACATTGTACCAGTTAGGATCTCCGAAACTCATAAGCTTGTAACCCAAACTCAGATACAAATAGTCGGTGTCATATGTGGGAATCCTACATCATTGTTTCCATGGCCGACCTCAAGTTACAATTAATTATCAACCGAAACGCTCCTCACAATGAGAAGCTCCATGAAGATTGGCATGAAATTGATCCCAACACTACTGAAAAGAAGCCAATTCCCCCTGGATATGAGCAACAACCAATCCAGAATGTTGGAGAATAACATCTGGTAGGGTTAGGGGAAATTATGTGCAAATAATCCAAGAAATGCAACATCACATGCAGGAGCTGGAGCATCGATTGGTAGAATTGTCTATGTCTCAACACTCTCGATCCCGGAGTCACACAAGGGACCGACGAGATAGTCGCACTAGAAGGTCGTTAGATTGTAACAATAGACATAGGAGGGACTCCCCATGATGTGAGGAGCAACATCGTGACCCAGGGAAAAGGGATAGAGTTGGTTCTCGTTCTTCCCAATCTAGAAAGAGGCAGGCTCCAGAAAAGATCCCAAGTCCTAAAAGGCATAAGGATACCCCAGGGACACATTATTATGGAACAGACTCCATTTGCTTCACACGTACTTCAGGTCTATTTACCAAAACACTTTGATAAGCTAACTAACTTGAAGTCCAAATGGAAGTCAGATCCTCAGGAGTATATAGATATATTTGAAGTAAGAATGAATCTGGAAGGGATCGGAAATGCCATTAGATGTAAAGCTTTTCCTGTCACACTATCTGGACCAACCATGGGATGGTTCAATACTCTTCCTTCCGATTTTATATCATCGTTTGATGATGTGAAGATAAAGTTTCTAGCACACTTCACGACTAGGAGGACTCAAGCTAAACACTCGATCTCATTACTTGGTATGGAATAGAGAATGGGTGAAAGCATTTGGGATTATTTGGATCGCTTTAATAAGACTTTACTAGAAGTCAACACACGAACTCCTGAGGTTGTGTGTTTGTTCCTAGTTGCAGGCTTGTTAGAAGGGAATTTTTGGAGACACTTGAATTTCAGGAATGTAAAATCTATGGAAGAAATCTATCATATCGCCTTAAAGTATATGAGGGATGAAGATGTCTCGAAAGTGATTGTGACCAAGAGGAAAAACCTCACTCCATCACCTAATAAGGTCAGGACGTCGGGATAAGCTACACCTCCAAAACCGTCAACCCCGTGAGTTGGAAAGTTTTTAAACTATACTCCGTTGGTGGCCTCATTAGTGGAAGTTTATCAGCAAGTGTCTCACAGGGGTATCCTCCCTAAAGCAAGACAAATACGATTAAAGGCTTCTTTGAATAAGTCACAATATTGTGACTATCATAAATCCTATAGTCATCAAACTAAAGATTGCATCTATTTAAAGGATACATTGAAACAAGCAATTCAAGATGGAAAACTTTCCAAATTTGTTCAACACGTTAGGTCGCTCAGACGGCAAAATGATTATGAAGACCAAAATATGCAGAAATGGATTACCTAAATCTAAGAATGCCATTAAAAGATATGTTAAAGCAGTAAATTCGGAGGTCCTAGAAGTAAACAGCATCCCTACTGTACAATTCACATCGGATGATTTTCAGTTCACCATATCAGATGATGATGAGCCATTAGTAATTACTGGAAAATTAGCAAATTACATTGTAAGAAGAATCCTAGTAGACACTGGGGCAGATTCGAATTTGCTTTTTAGAAACACTTTTGATGCATTGGGGTTGAAGGACTAGCACTTGAAGTCATACCTTCCTGGGATAGTGGGATTAAGAGATCACTACATCAAGCTTCATGGGGCTATTGATCTCCTATTTACCGTAGGGGAAGGTCCAAATGTTAAAGTGGTTCCAGAAGAATTTGTCGTTCAGAAGGATTCAACAACTTATAATCTGATCCTCGAAAAGAAGACGTTGAATTATTTGTCTGCGTTTATTTTAACAAAATTCCTAGTCATGAAGTATATAACCTCAGAAGGTCGGGTGGCAACTATTCAACGAGATTGGGTAGCCGCCATGAAGTGCAATAAAGCGAGTTTGTCCTTGAGAGACAAAGCTAAGGATTCTACTGGCGTATTTCTTGTTAATATGGACTCCCAAATTCAAGAGAAGTTGAGACCAAAGCCCAATGGGAATTTGGAAAAGTTTCATATTGGAGATGTTGTATAAAGATACACCAAAATTAATAAGGATCTACTTTATCCCCTGAAGTCGAAACTTTAGGGTTTCTTGAGAGGTAATGTAAATTTATTTGCATGAGAACCTTTTGATATGTGCGGGATAGATCCCACATTCATGTCCCACCAACTTGCTATTAATTCTACATTTAAGTCTGTTGCGCAACAACGTCGAATGATGTCGTCTGACCTAGCTTTCGAGGTCAAGAAACAGGTTCAAGAGTTGTTGGATGCTGGATTTATCAGAGAATTAACTTATTCTACGTGGTTGCCTAATATATATAACATGATAAATTCTATCTCAGGATATCATATACTCAGTTTCTTAGATGCTTATATTGGGTATAATCAGATACTTATGCATAAACCTGATGAAGATAAAACCTCTTTTATTATCCCAAAAGAGATTTACTAATACCGTAATACTTTTTAGTTTGAAAAAAATAGAGGCCACTTATTAGGGATTGATGGCTAAAGTGTTCAAGCAGCGAATTGGAAAGAACATAGAAGTCTATATTGACAACATGTTGATAAAAACTAAAGAAGACTCCGATTTGATTACTGATTTAAAGAAATCTCTTGCTTCCAACTTTACAAGATGAGGTTGAACCTAGCGAAATGCATTTTTGGAGTTTGGAGAGGTAAATTTTTAGGCTTTATGGTAACTCAAAGGGAAATAAAAGCTCATTCTAAGAAGTATTAGGCTATACTCGACATATCAAGTCCTTAGAGCCTTAAAGATGTTTAGAGCTAACAGGTTGGTTAGTCGCTTTATCAAGATTTTTGGGTACTTCTACTGTAAAAACGAAGCCGTTTTTTAATTTAATGAAAAAGGCATAGATTTTACTTGGACAGAGGAGTGTGAGACTGCCTTCCAATATTTTAAACAATTATTATCGTCTCCTCCTATCTTAGAGGAACTAGAACCTGAAAACCCATTTTATTTGTATTTGTCTGTGATTGAGGAAACTATAGCTTCCACTTTAGTATTGGAAAACGAGGGTAAACAGTAAACACCAATGGCCTGTCTATTTTATAAGTAAGGTTCTTCAATTCCATGAATTAAGATATTCAAAATTAGAAAAATTGGCTTTTGGTTTGATTACGTCGGTGCGTCACTTATGTCAATATTTTCAAAGTTATTTAATTATAGTACGAATCGATAAGCCGATTTGAAAGGTTTTGCAAAAGCCAGATTTGACAGGTCGAATGTTGAGTTAGTCCATAGAGTTATCCTAATTTGATATATAATATAAATCACGTTCTGCTATCAAAGATCAAACAATGATAGATTTTTTTTTACCGAAACAACAAGTTAAAGGATATTATTAACATTTAACGAGAATACTACGTTACGAGCTAAAGAATATATCACAAGGAAAAGAAAACGTCAAAACCTCTTTAAGTCACCATATTATGATAATAACAAATAGATATCGAAGACAATAAATATCTAATAACGTCGAACCGAAAAAACGATATAAAAAAAAGAGAAAACTTAACAAGTAGATATCTATCTATTTTACCACTTAAGAACACTATTAACTTAAGTATTAAAGTGTTTTTACAGACCTAAAAATAATATTGTGCCAATTAAAATTTCCAAAACTCATAAATTCATAACTTTGATTCAGATACGAATAAAGATATATATCATTATTAAATTTTATGTGATAAATTAATAAAAAATTATCACCATTTAGGCATTTATTATTGTAAATGGCCAAATTAAAAATTTTTTTTCTTCGGACACTAATTATCCGAAATCAAAATCTTCCGCGACGTGGCTGGGACTTTATTCAAGAATTAAAGATACTTTGGGTTCCTGCATTATGCTGAAAAGTCTTCTGATACTTTAGATTCGGAAGCTTCCCTTTTTTCTGCATCTTTATTTCTAACATATAATAGTAGTAAGGGAAAAATAAACATCAACCATGCCACTAATCACGAGAACATTCAATCCAGAGAGAGAGAGTGTGTGTGTTTTGAATTAACTATTCTCTCAAGAAGATTCAATTTATCAAATGTAAATTTAATTCACAGAGAATTTGTTTCCAGGTGAGAGCGGGGTTAGGTTAGGCCCGCCATTCTTGAATCTTGAGTTTTGACTCTCCTCTCTTTAATTATATATATAATGCACCCTCCTTTTCTTCATTAGACCTTTCTCTCCGTGTGTGTGTCTCTCCGTTCTTCAAATTTCTCGTTAGCGGTATCAGTAACATTGAAGGAAATTAGCAAATTAAAGTGCGAAAAAAAACTGAACCTAAGCAAGCTGCAACAAAGGCTTATCCCCAATTGAATTGGGTTTGTGTTGTGTTCACATTCACGACACCAGTTTCTGGGCTTGTTGGCTCTTCATTCATTCTCAGCACAAGAAAATGGGGCTTGTTCCTGAGGAAGCCGTCAAAGAGTTGCAAGCATCAATGGATCAAGGTTTCTCCTTTACCTCTCTTTCTTCCTTTTCTTCTCATTATGGGCTCCTCACTTGTTTTCTCTTTTGCTGAACTTCATTCCCAACAATGGCAGTTGAGGAGCCATTGAAGAAAACATTCCAGGTTAGCATTTCTCCTATTTTCCTTCTGCTTTCGTTCTTCATCCTTTCTTTCTTCCTTCCTTTCTTTCTGCTCTAACCGATCGGTTCCAAATTCTTCAAGTCAAATTCATTCCTTGACTTTTTGACCTTTCAACTTTTCTCCCGACCACAGTTATTGACTTTGAATTAAAATCACTTCCTGGGTTTTGCTACTAGGAAACTATGCTGATTTTGACAGTTTATATATTGTTTTTTTTTAATCTGCATTAATTTTTGTGTTCTTGTATCGCCTGTTAGAAAGCTCGCTGCTTTGTAGGTTTTGTGAGATAATGGGTTCTCTTTACATAGCTTGAGTCCCTGAAAGTGAAATCTTTGTCTTTGCTGGTGATTTGAATATTTGGCACACTATGTAAAATGTTTCAATTTTTAAGTATCTATAGTCTTTCTTGTGTTTCACACTTTCACTCAGTTTCTTAGTTATATACTGATGAACACAAGAGTAATAATTTCTGTCTATATTAGTATTGACTAAAAGTTGGCTGAAAAAGCTAATAACTCTTCCTTCTAAATTCGATATAATACATTTGTTCCTTCTCCTTTTCTCTCTCTCATTGATTTTACTTGCTTTCATGGATAGAATGTTCATCAAGGATATGTCACTCAAACTCTAGTGCGATTTTTAAAAGCAAGAGAGTGGAATCCTTCCAAGGCCCATAAAATGGTAAGATAGTGCAAGTGTCCTTTTTGTTTAATCTTTTGCTTGCTAATATCTTCTTCACTGTAAGTTAAAACTAAGTAACATGATGTTGTACTGTGTTTCAGTTGGTTGATTGTTTAAACTGGAGAGTTCAAAATGATATTGACAACATCTTATCTGTAAGTTCATATTATGTTGTATCTCTAACACAATAGTTTATATATATATATATATATTCTTTTTTTTTCCAAGTTCAATCAATTATTCCTCCTGATTTATACAGAGCAGTGCGTGATTCACAACTCATAGGTTTGTCAGGGTACTCAAGAGAGGTACTCATTCTCAAACATATTCTTTTTCTCATTCCATTTCATCATAGTTGTGCTTCAAAACAGAAAGCAACCTGACATTATTGCAATTGTTAGTGAAACATTGGTTTTATGACCACATACTTACATTTATGTTGATTAAATAATATTGTTTAGTTGACTTATTTCCCTGTTTATTTTCCTCTAGGGTCTTCCTGTCTTCGCAATTGGTGCTGGGCTTAGCACATTAGATAAAGCATCTGTAAGTTTAATTATTAGAAGAAAAGAAAAAGGACACTGCTTTATTTTTTGGGGTACAGTATACATTAATCTTCAGGCTTTTGATTCCAATCTCTTCTGGCATTATTTTGTATGTTTGTTTGAGTGCAGGTTCATTATTATGTGCAGTCTCACATTCAAATTAATGAATATCGTGATCGAGTAATCTTGGTGAGCAGTAGTCTTTGGAATACTCTTCTGTTAACCAGTTATTAGTTATAGGAGACTTTCTTCCTTTTTGTTTTGACACATATGGCTGCAGCCTTCTGCGTCGAAGAAGCATGGGCGGCCTATTACCAAATGTATAAAGGTTTTAGATATGACAGGATTGAAGCTGTCAGCCCTGAACCAGATTAAGGTACTTATTTAGTTCATATGGCCACTTGATCCAGCAAGACTAGCATGCCCATGATTAATTATGCACTGAATTTATTTATGTTCCTTCTTGAAGTTATATATGGATTGTGAATAGAATGGCTTGTGAAGAATTGGTATGCTGGAGAAGTTTGTGCTCATATAAAAATGGTTGTTATCAGATCAGGATTAGTAACTTGTAGTATATCTGAAAGTGCTTAACATGCACAAAATTTTGTTCCAGATTGGAGTCTTTGCTCATTGCTTTATGAAAAATGACATAATGAAGTTTCTTCCCTCCTCCCTTCCCTGAGTTTAATGGCTATATATCTTGCTGACTTGTTTATGCTGTTGCAGTTGTTAACTATTATATCATCCATTGATGATCTGAACTACCCCGAGAAGACAGAAACTTATTACGTTGTAAATACCCCATACATATTTTCAGCTTGTTGGAAGGTAAGAAGACATTATTCTCTACAACTTTGTTTCCTGTGCGAAATTGCTACTTTAAATGGCAGTTGCTTTCTGCTGAGCACCTATTGAGACACCAGCATGATGTTAAACACTTAGCATTAGCAGGTTGTGAAGCCACTTTTACAAGAGAGGACAAAAAGAAAAGTGCAGGTGTTACCAGGCTGTGGGCGAGAGGAGTTGTTGAAGGTAGAGACAGTCTTGGTTATGTGGTTTCCGCATTCTTTTTTCTACGTTGCCTAATTGAATCTAATAAAGAAAACTTGGTATGTAGATCATGGATTACTCATCTCTGCCACACTTCTGCAAAAAAGAAGGCTCTGGATCATCCAAGCATTCAGGGAGAGGAAGTGAAAATTGCTATTCCTTGGATCACCCCTTTCACCAACAGCTCTACAGTTACATCAATCAGCAAGCCAGACTCCGTGAATCTGTTGAACCCATCAAGCAGGGATCCTTTCATGTAGATTTTCCGGAGCCGCCGGCCGAAGGTGAAGAAGCATCAATTGCCAAGACTTTAGAGTCAGAGTTACAGAAGTTTCATAATGGCAATGGAGTTTCAGACCTCAAAATCAATGATGACTAATACTTGCGTTCAGGATTTGCATTGATGAGTTAACATCTAAGGCTTTGTTGAATCTCTTGATCATCTGATCTTTGACAGTACTACTAATCATCCATATTTTTTGTTTGTTTTAGAAATTCAGAGGTAGTAGCCAGATTAGATATATCATTTGTCCATTTCTTTGCAGATATAATATATTAAATTGAAAGTATTGTATAGAGAAATAAGTAGGAATAAAAATACATTCTTATTTGTGGCTAAAGTATTGTTGTTTACATAATACTTTACTATTAATGTTAGTCTCAGAATATAATCAATTCATCACATCCAATTCATTTATGCGCCAGTGTTTTGTTTCCCATTCGTTATTACAATATAAAATAATCATGTCCTTTGTCCTCGTTAATTAAAAAGGCTCTTGAATTGATAGACATGACATTCCTAATTTAAGCACAGCAGTGAAGTGTAGTTTAAACAAAGCTAGTGGAGTGAGTTTGATTGTTATTGTGTTAAAATATGAAGTGCTAGATTTATATTTCATACAAGAATTTCTCCAATGAGAATGTTTGATGCTCAAGCCTCCTAATGTCTCAATATATATTAGGCGAGTTGATTTGGTTTTAGAAGCATTCTAAGAATCCTGATTATTTGGTACGACTAGATTGTGAATTTGTGATGTTGATGATGTTTTGTTACTTCCTGAAATAACACATGGTACTTTTAACCATCGTTGACTTTGCAAAAGTCTACATAATGTGCAGTAAGGAACGATAGACAACTATGTCTACATTTTAAGTTTACCTGACTGAAGAGGCAGAAACTTTACTTTAAAGTTATCACCTAGGAGCAAGAGTATGTATACAATGATAATTGGCATTTTTTGCACAATGTTCTTTCAATGAAAAAATGGAAGCCTTAAATGTTTCCAAGCGTACTATGAGAGATGCTGATACATAAAGTGAGTGGTGTTTCACTGCAAGGAGTGTTCCTTTGTTATAATGAATGAATGAAAGAATGAGTCAATCAACCTCACAAGCATCTGTTGGTGGATTTCACTTTCTAGATGCTAAGTGACACTGATCTTGAAGAGCTCTCTGAGAAATCCATCATCTTGGAGGAAACATCTGATTTTTGCTTTTGTTGGCGCCACCTCATTAGTTCATTCTCAAATGCCTCCTTTGCAGAATCCGCCATCTCTGCATGCCACAAAGCCATTTCTGTTGCAGCCTTTATCTCCTGAATTGCTTTCAGATTAGCTTGCACCTTCATCTCCACTTCATTCTTCCTCATGCAAATTGCTTGTAACTCAGCCTTGGCAGCTGCCTCTTTCTCATGAACCAAATCTTCACACTTCTTGATTTTTTCATTCATTGTTTCATACTCATTCTTTGACAATTTGATCCTAGCACCGGTTTTCGAGTTTGTGACTCTGGCTTGCACTTCAGCCAGATGCTCCATCTCCACAAGGGCTCTTTGTTCTGATGCTTTTGCTTCCTTAGCCTCCTTCATAGCAATTTGGAGCTTAATCCCTTGCTCTTCAGACACTGCCCGGGAATTTTTAGCCTCCTGCTTCAGCTCTTGAGCCTTTCTGCTCATCTCTTCAGCTTCTCTCTTCGCTTCGTCTGCCTCCTTTTTTAGTTTCCGGATTTGCAGACTCTGCTCGTAATAGGTTTCAGCTTCCTTCTCCTCCTCAGAACCAGGCTTAGGCTTTGCCATTGCCATGCTCCCTTGCAGTTCTTCAGCAAGGGAAGAAGCAAGATCTGCTGCTGCCTGTTCCTTCTCCCTCACTTCATCCTGCTCCTTCTTCACATGTTTTAGTTCTTGCCTCAGAGTATACACAAGGTTCTTGAGGGAGTTTTCTTCTGCAACAATGTCCTGCAGTGTCTTTGTTGCTTCTTTGAGCTCTGCAGTTACAATTCTCACAGTTTCCATCTCAGAAGCATGGATCTTTCTCATCTGCTCGTGAAGAGCCTCAATCTCTGCACTTGCTTCAGCAAGTTTGGCATCTAGACTCTTCACTAGCTCTGGATCATACTGGCTTTTTAAGGCCTGCAATTTTTCCAATGCTCCTTCCTTAGCACTTCTGTAGAAGCCTAGTTGGGCTTCTCTTTGTCCTGTGACATTTGATTGCTGTTCTTCTTGTTCTGCTGCTTCAGATGAAAGCTTCATTTGCTCAATTGATGCTCTCACCTTCATGTTTGCGATTTCACTCGAGAGTTCGCTGATCCTTTCGGAGTTGAGTTTTGCCGAACGCTGAGCGTCTACTGCTGCCTGCAGTGCTGCCAGCTTTGCCTCCAAAGCTGCATCAAAATCTTGCCTGATCTTGGTGAGGTCTTGCTTAGAAGCATCTAGTTCATTTATGGTTACCGTGTACTTCTTCCTTGCATTTTCCACTTCACGTTTCCATGCCTCAAATCCTATGGCTTTTACGGACAGCGACTTTAGCGACTTCTCGAGTTGTTTTCCCTGATTCTGCACAGCCTGAGCAGCGTTGATCACCGATTGCTTGGATTCTCTCATGTTGGACAGCTTTCTTGTCAAATTCTTGAGTGTCATCCTTGCCTTCTCAAGGTCGGACAGCGCTTTCGCTTTCGCCGTCTCGGCATTGTCCAGCTGCTTTTTTATCTTGCTCAACTCTTTTTGTGCCAAGACAAGCTGTGTCTCCTTCTCAAACACATTCTGCAACCATAAAACAAGAGCCAAACAATATATCTATAAATATATATTCCTTATTCAACATCCATCATCTAGATTGTGAGTTTGTAAAGTTGCCTACAGATCCAAGAACATTGCATATCATTTATCTATGTAATGATTGAATTTTGGTATCTTAATTGATGAATACCTCTGAAGATCTTCTCTTGATAGAAAATCTGTCCTTATGGAAGGCTACTTCTCCAAACAAACTAACAGCAGCTTTGACGGATTGGAACGGAGCCGTTGTGTCAATCTCTCCCACCTCTCCTCTTGGAGAAGCTGCCTTCCTTGTGTACCCGGCGTGCATTTTCTTTGATCCTTCTAATTACCTGCACCACACCACAATTCATATAATATTTTATTGATAACCGTTTCTATGCACACAGATCTTGACATGCATGATATAAAAAATGCACAACAAAATATGCAAGCTTTTCAAACGGCATTTTCTTGTTACTATGTACAAATAATATGATATCTTACGTGAAAGACACAAAGATGATGAAGAAGGCAGAAGAGAGAGAGAGAGAGGGGGGGCCCGGGGAAGGTAGGAACTCAAAAGAACTCCCCAGAAGAAGAGGAAGAGGTTCCTTTGAGCCCAAGCTTTTCCCTCCTATACACGTATGCGAAGGCTTCAGGGACCCTTCCCCTTTGACAATGTGTTTGAATAAATCTGCAGCGACGTACATTTCGCTTTGCCTATTTTGGCTCATCTCACAGACAGGTTTGTGGTCATTACAGGGTGGTGTCAAAATACTATTTTGAAATTTCTCTCCCGGGGTATTTTCGGAATATCATTAGTAAGTATGCCACGCTGGACATAGTGAAACACCACAGGATTAACTTTAACTTTAACTTTAACTTTAACCTTAATCTTATCCATAACATTATGTATATGATCTGTTATTGTTATTATCGGGATGGGGATTGTCTTTCTCTTTTCTTCTCTTGTCCATGAATTGAATTGTTACAGCCAATCCTTTGATAAGATTTGACTCCATACCATACATAGCATAACCAACAAGTAGAAATCAACAACAATCTCTTTCACGTAATTGCGTAACGATAATATTCCTAACTGTGATAGTGGTCATTTTAAATGCCTAAATGATATGATATATTAGTTGTAGTTCGTTATTTGTAATTTGTAAAAAATGATGAAATAAAAAAAAATAAAAATATTTAAGGATAGGCAAAATTTATATTATTTTTTATCAATCACTTTTATCTATCAATTCAATTTATTTAGTTTAGTAATTCAATAACGTACTTTTAAGATTAATTTTTTTGATAATGAATTGGAAGAGTATGTTATACATAATTATAAAAAGTGTGTTTCTTATGGATATGGAGATAATTTTTTTTTAGATTTGAGTAGGGATAGAAAACTAAGAGTCTGATCTTGGATGAAAGTAAAAAAAAAACGAGAATCGGTTCTGAGTGGAGGTAGAAAAATGAAGGTCAGTTTTGGATAAAAAAACAAAAAAAAATTTCAGAAAACTCAATTCAGAAGATCGATTTGCTTGTTCAAAAATTTTTTCAGTGTTGGAATACAAAACTGACTCTCAGATTTGTAGTATTCATATAAAATAAAAAGATGAATGCTAGGAGGCCAGCAACTTTGATATTTTGTAACCATCAATTGGCCATCAATAATGTTTTTAATGATATGAGATTACATCCAATGGTGAGAAATCACTCACTTTTCTTTTGATGATTAAATGCTGACCAAAAAACACAAAATTTGCTGGTCCCTTAAACTTTTTCAAATAAAAATACACTAAGTTTTTCCATTATTGAAAAACACTATTTGTCCTACAATACAAAAAATAAAAACCCTACTTCTAACCTATACTGTTAAACATTAATGACCAAAAAGACAAAAAACAATAAATTCTAACTTTTTAATATTTCTCTAAAAATAAAATGCTTTTAAAGTTGAGAATAATATTTGTACTATTTTTTTAAGGGTACATTTTTTTTTGTATGAAAAAATTTCTCTTCTTATCAATCACTTTTAATATTAAAACAAAATATATATAAAAAATAATACCTATAATATTTTAAGGCATCTCACTTCTTAGGAAAAAGATTATGTCAAATAGTTATTTGTACTTACGTTAGCTTCCCTATTGGTACCATCTTTCTTATTCAACTCATTCTGATACTCCTCGTATTAAATTTGCTAATTTTCATAAAAAATTAAATCAATTCATGTTTCACAATGAATAACTCCACATCTTAATAACTCCTTATGCCTTCCTTATTTTCTTCTTTTCCTTTCTTTTTGCATTTCCTTTTTTTTAATTATTTGTCCCCTTTGAATCTGATCTGCTGCCATAAAATTACCAAAATCTCTCAAAAGTCATAACGTAAGTTTATAATGAATAGCACAATAGTGAATTTTTTTTAACAAAAAATCTTTTTCCATAGAATAAACACTATAAACAAGAAGGGGAAGGCATGCAAGTCATGCTCAAAGAATCCCCAAACCAAATTATTATGGAAGAAACTGAATGCCATTGAAAGCTGAACCAATAATAGTGTTAGAAGATATATGAATAGAAGGAGATGAATCCAAGAAAGAAAAATGTGATGCTTAGCTAATACTTCCATTTATTTCTCTAATTGAACTTATTACATTATTCCTCGATCAAAGAAAAAAAATTGCTACAGAAGTGTTGTGAAGCAGTATGTGAGGAGACCAAGATCATAATTTAGAATGCCCCAACCTGGCTGATGGCCTGCAAATTGCAAAAATCCTCAATTATTGGGGATTTCTTGATTAATAATAAGCAAACATATGTTTAATTATTCATCAGAATACATACCAAGATAGTTGAGACAGATTGTTACAACTTACAGGAATTAAGATTGTTCAATTTCATTGACAATATTTCCATTCTTTTATGTATAAACCTCATTGTTCCACAAGGATTATCTTCTGCCCTTTATTTAAGCCACATTTATCATCTTAAACCATATTTAAGCATCATATTTGAGCATAAGGCTTTAAGGCCCCTGAATAATTCACCAGCAATTACAGTTATAACTTTATAAGCTACATTAATTAAAAACAAGGACCAACTACACTGTAAAGTATGTTAAGCTTGGCTAAAGCTTAACCAAAGAAAAAAAGTGCTTACATGAGCTCAAGGACAAGTGCAGATGCCCCGCCTCCGCCATTGCAGATGCCAGCAACGCCATACCTCCCATTCTTTTGTCTCAATACCTAAACAGCCGAACCCAAGTTGGTTCATATACATGCAAAAGTATGCAAGGGTGAAGGAATAAGATGCTTAGAGTAACCAAGATTGCAATTTACCCCTATTAATGTAACTAGGATTCGAGCCCCGCTGCAACCCAGTGGGTGGCCTAATGATACAGCTCCACCATGTACATTAAGTTTGTCCTGCATTTAATAAGAAATGCATGAATTATATACAATATTTAGTCATGTAATGGGGCAGAATGAAGGAATCAAATTGGAGAAGCAGCCATGCTAGCCAAAAGAAAATGTCAGATTAATGTGCAAAGAACTAGTTTAGTCACATGAACACTCACAGGACTAAGACGAAGAAGCTTCTGATTTGCAAGAGACACAACCTGTATAGAAGAAATTAGAACAACAAAAGATAAAGGAAATAAGAATAAATGAGTAAAGGGTGCTGTATTCCTTACAGAAAAAGCTTCATTTATTTCATAATAATCAATTTGAGAAGCCTCCAGACCAGCATTTGATATAGCTTTTGGTATTGCAAGGGCAGGAGCAGTTGTAAATAATTCAGGTTCCTGTAAGGATCATTTTGATTCAGCTCTACATGATCATATTTATCAAGATCAAAACAGTTTAGAATAATCAGTCACAAGACCTGAGCCGCATCTGCGAATCCTCTTATCTTAGCTATTACATGCAATCCGAGCTCACGTGCTTTCTCTTCACTCACTAGCACTATTGCAGCAGCACCATCACTAGTCAAATCCATAAACCAGTTCATTATCAATAAAAGGGCATGCACTTCACAACCTCGTGATTGCTATATCAGTGTTTTCTAGAATGGTATGATTAAAACTAATCGAATTTCTTGCAATGATGCATGGAACTATTCCCATGAATTCACATAAGAATAAAGAATGCACTCTAGATTTAGAGCACATATAACAGATAAGCAAAGAGACATGTATGAAGTTTAGAGCGACATGGTGGAAGAGACGGACCTTATGCTAGAAGCATTGCCAGCAGTCACAGTACCACCATTCGGCTTGAAGTTTGCTCTAAGCTTCTTTAACTTTGCAGCATCAAACTAGCCACAAGAACAATAATATAGATATTAATCAAAATGCACCAGTCTCCACCATAATCCAATGCCAAGCAAGTCAGAAAGACCATGAATCAAGTAAACTGCGAACCATAAAAAGTCAGAAGAACTTCTGAACTAAATAACAGAAGTAAGCACACCAACATTAACCAGTGTATGATACCATATTAACAGAGCTTAATTTTAGGGTGTTCAGGAGAACCTTAACCTTGGCGGTACCAAAAGGCTAGATGCTGAGATAACACTGAAAACAAAAATAACAATGAACTGAAAAAATTCCCCTTGCCTTCCAAAAATCAACAACAGATACAGATTTTTTTTTTATTACGGAACTGACGTGAATTTGGTGACAAATTTCTCTAGTTATACCAATAGAGGCAGAAGATACCACAAAATAAAAAAGAAAAAAAAAAAGAGTAAAGTGAAAGAAACTCTAAATTCTAATAAACTCTCCTTTATCAGTAACTCTGGTTAGTACATTATACTCTAGATGTGCATACACATGGCATCACAATGTAATCCTAATATCTACCACTATGTCCTATAGAGATAAGTTAACACATGTAATTACATACTGTTATCTGCTTACCTTCCCCAATCCTTCATCTTTATCAACTATTCTAGAAGGTTTCCCTCTTCCACCAGAAACTTCAACCTGTAGGAGACCAAAGTCTTAAATCAGAATTACATAAATATTACCGCATAAGTTATCAACAGTTCAGTGCAGGCAGAAATCATAATCACACCGGAACTATCTCCCAAGAAAAATGACCAGCATTTTGAGCAGCTATTCCTCTCTCAAAGCTTTGAATGGCATACGAGTCCTAACAGATATACATAGAAAAAAAGAATAGCAAGATGAATACTTGATTCAACTAAGGTTTTCAATGAGTTGAAATAATATATTCCAAGGGATAGAGTAATGTCATTTGGCAAGAAGGTAAAGCTTCTCAAATCGATATAATAAAGAAATATATAAGCATAGCATGAAATATATTACACAACCTGCTCATCTCTTGTTATGACATGCTGATCTGCACATACTTCTGCACAAACTCCCATGCCAAAGTCATTATAGACATCCCAAAGGCCATCTTTGATCATACCATCAATGATCGTATCATGTCCATACCGAGACCCCTTCCTGTATTACAAGTGCAATATATACAAGAAAAACCCAGCATAAAATGCAAGCAACTTAGTAGGTGAAACTAGGTGGGATAAAGTATCTACTGAAACACCACAAGAAAATCATTTGAACACGGCAAAGTGTATAATTTTGGCAATTTATGAATGAAAAGGAAACCTTGCTTCTACAATGTACTTAGGCGCATTTGACATGCTTTCCATACCACCAGCCACAACAACATCATTTCTACCCAATTCTATGGTCTGTGCTGCAAGCATGGTAGCTGCAACAAAAAACACAGGACCATGATTTCATCACATACCCGCTAATAAATCATATATTGGAGTATGAATAGCCTTCCAAACCCACTAAAAGATGTACCTTTCATCCCCGATGAACACACCTTGTTAATAGTCGTGCAGATTACAGAAGTAGGTATGCCTGCCCCTAAGGCGGCTTGTCGGGCAGGAGCTTGTCCTAAATTTGCACTAAGAACATTCCCAAAAAACACTTCTTGCACAAGGGATGGATCAACATTTGCTCTCTTGAGAGCAGCTGCATATATTTACATGACAACATAAAACACAAGAAGATCAAGTATTTGACTCCATAAGGGTTTATGTATCTGATGTTAAGTTTACAAATTACGAAAGTTTTCATTGAAAATATAAAAAATTTAAGTTTCCAATGCATTTATTTTGCACGCATTAAACAAAAACATTTAAAACTTTCTACTAATGGTAAGGGTACATGTTAGCTAAACCCTTTCCATAATTGATGATAGGTTGCCAAGTAGATCCCCCATTGGAGTCCTTGCAACACCAACAATACAAACATCTGTAACAAAAAAGCACACACACATATGCACCGAGACTGAGTTAAAGCGGAGTTAAATTCACTGATTAGAGAGGCTTCATGCTGTTCTCATTCATCAACTGTACTTCCCTTCAGAGGGAATCCATCTTAAGTTTCTAAAATTCAGCAAGCTAAGGAAGTAGAGAGAAGCACCAACTGATCTCAAAATTGAAATTTGTATAAATTAATGATTGGCGTCTCAAAATTTAACAAGAGAGAGACATACCTCGGGATTTTGGCGACATGGGGTGCTTCCGGAAATATAAAAAATAACCTTTTGACAACAAAAATGATATGTTATTGTTATGTCACAAGAACCATCACATAGTTAAAATTACTGTTACAGTTACGGTTGCAGAGGAAACTCACAGTCAGAACAAGAAGGAAACAGAATTGAAGAAGGTCGATGTTAGAACTTAGAACAGAGGCGCGAGACTTTGAGAAGCCAAGCAAAGTAGCTCAGATCAAACGAAGGAAAAGCGAATTACGTTGGGAAACTAAATACGGCAATTATTATATGTTATTGTGAAAGGGACCCACTTCCTCATCTTTTTTTTTTTTCCACAGTAGTATACAGTATACAGTATACACTTTCCTTTCTTTGATCCTATTCTTATGGATTAAATTTTAGGCACGTAAGGCAACCTCTTTTAATTATTATTTTTATTCATTTTCTGTTTGCTTTGGACTTTTGGCTGGTAATTTTTTTTTTATCAATTTTATCTTTTTATCTTTTTATTACTATCCCATTACCACATGGCATAAATTATAAGCATGAAGCAGAACACTTTCATTTATAAATTAGATAATAAATTACATTGGCATATGCATCTATATATGATGGAATTAATCATTACCAATAAACTAGATTGGTACCTGTATGATGTGCAGAATGATAAATTAATGATAATAGAAAATATATTTTAATAATTATTATATTATTTAAAAATTTTTGTAATATAATTTTTTTTATATTGAAATTATATAAAATTATATTTTTATTTGTTATTTTTATTTTTGTATTTGTTTTTTTTTAGTTTTTATTGTTATTAGACGTTTTTGTTGTTATGAAACCACTCATCCCAAAAGCTTAAACTAATTTATATTTCTAACATTCCTCCTCGAACAAGAGTCTCTTTCTGAGTTTGTTTGATTTTGTATAGGCTTAAGAATCAAACTATTCGAACATAGAGTTCTAATACCAAGTTATGAAACTACTCATCCCAAAAGCTTAAGCTAATGGGAGAAGGCAATATTAATGATTATATCTCTAACACTTATAAAAACATGTTCTTTTTAAATGGTTAATTTCTACTTAGAATTCTCTCCTTTACAATTGGGTTGTGGTTAGGAGTCAAATATTACTCATCTTAAAGTATTTAAATGTGCAATTTATGTCCCAATTACTCCACCACAATGCACAAAGACAGGACCCCAAAAAGGATTAAGGATATATGTTGGTTATGTCCGTCAATTATAAAAGAAAAAATATAGAGAAATATTAATTTTAGTGTACAATGTATACAATAGGAATAAAAAGAAAATTAAGAGCATATAATAATTAAATTAATTTAATTAATTACCAACAATTACCGTTTTTGAATTAAAAAAAAAACTAGGATTTCGAATTGTAGAGAGAACAAACCTGCTTCCCTCTCCGCATGTGTGTTCGCTTCGTCTCTCCTATTCTCTTCCATTCTCACTGGTCCGTCGCCGCAAGAAACACAAGCCGCCGCCACCTAGAGCACCCGTTGACGCAAGAGTGCTTGCCGCGGACGTCTGAGCACTTCTTGAGCACTTCTTTCGCCCACAAAGAGTGACCCTAGCAGCCCCCATTGCGGTGTTTGTGCAGCCCCTGGCAGTTGCCGGATTTCTTGTTCTAAGTTCAAGTTCAATGAAGAAGTAGTACTTATTTTGTTCTCTTGCATAGTAAACATGACCATTTATGCATTTTTAACTTTTTTTTTTCGATTTCAGTTAGAGAATTTTGTCATAGAGAGAAATGTATAGTAAGCTATTAGAAAAATCATTTTACAACAATTTACACCATACAACATTATGTATGCATGCTTCCTTCAATTTTTCTTGTTTGTTTTTCTTTTCTTCTAATATAATATAGTTTTCTTTTACGGATCAGTTTGGATGGAATTAACGTGTCAGTTCTTGTCAATATCTTCACTCATCAGCAATGTTCATTGTTGTCAAACTCTCGAGTTAACTCGTAAATTCGTATGAGTTTATGAGTTTAGATAGTGGAGTCGAGTTAACTCGAACATAAATTCGTTTTTTAGTAGACTCGGGTAGACTCAGGTGAACTCATGTAAACTCGGTCAAAATCACGAGTTTAAGAGCGAGTTTACGAGTTTGCTTTGGGTGTCGATTTTGGCCAAAAATGACGTCATTTGGGCAAAAAAAAAAGGAATAATATTATAACATTTATGCTAACCCAGTAATACGTAACCTTAAATGACTAAATTCCTAATCACTCTTCTCTCAATTCTCTCCCTCTTTGTCGTTTTCTCACACTTCAATCTTCATCACCATTCACCGATGGTTGCTTGTGTCCCAGAACAGTCGTACGTCGCTCTCTACTCTGTCCTAAAACAGTTGTACGTCGATCTCTACTCTCTCCTCTCAGTGCTCTGCTTCTTACTATAGCTAGGTTTTGCTTCGATGCACAAGGAGCCTTTGCCATCCACCACGTTGTCTCGTTCATCTCATTGCCACTATTATCGTGTCCTCTATGACTCTACAGTTCGTCGCGCTACCGTGGTTTGTTCGTGCACCGTTCGTGCATAACTCCGTTACGTTGTCATTGTTGGCTCGTATCTCTTATCTCTATTGTGCTTTGCTGTTGCTCACCATTTCTCATTCTTTGCGTCTGCAGCGTGACTCCATCTCTGCACTACATGAGCACAATTGTGCTGCATCTCTACTCGGTTTCGTGCTGGTTCTTTGCCAGCCATCCCAGGCTCGCAGCTAGCTGTTGTGCATTTGTTCCATTCAAGTCTTTTTTTTTTTTCTAAATTTTATTACTTGTCTTTTATGTAGTTTGAAAATTTAGGCAGTTAGTAAATTACAGTGCTTTGATTATGGTTCAACTTCAATGTTCATGGTTGTTATCTAGGGATAACATAGAAAATTAACAATTAAGAACAACTTATAGTTGATAACGAAAATAGGGACATAGTGTTTATTTAGGGACAACTTTGGTAATTTGATTATTTGATATTTTTTATTTAGGTACCAAATGTTTGAAAATATTGCTTAAAGAAAATGATAAATGAAGATTTTGATGAAGATGTTATTGATGTCATGAAAGATAAAGATATTGGAGGAGTTCAATTTAATTTTATTAGAAGTTTAGAACTTTTAGTTGTGTACGTTGTATGTTGTACTAATTGCATAAATATAATTGTAAGGGATTTGAACTTGTGTTCTAAAATACTTGTTATAGTGTATCTACTACTTTAGTTTATTATGTGCTTTAAATTTGATATTGTTAATTTTAAATGAGTATATATATATATATATAGAGTTTTAACTCGACTCAAGTTAGTTCCATGAGTTTACTTAGACTCGCGAGTTTGATAACCTTGGCAATGTTGATAGCAAATATATCAAGCAATGCATTTTTTAACCTTTTTTTTTCCTCTTCTTTAACACCTCTGATTTAATTATGTTCTCTTTCACAATCTAGTTGCCATAAACTCTTTTCACCTTGTAAATGTGTTGAATGTTCAATTTACTAGGTATGTAGATGATTATTTTAATTCTTAATTGGATGGTTATTTTGTTTGTTTCAGCTTAAGTATATACAATTAACAAATGTTAGATAGTCATTTCACTAGGTAGCCAGGTGATTATTTCAATAACTACGTGGATAGTTGTTTGATGACAATCCTACGATAGTGACAGGAGAGGGGGCTACAGGAGTGGCTACTGGCTAGGGAGGAAGAGCGATTTGGGAGTGAAATTGTTTATAATTTAGGATTTGGATGGTTATTTTTGAAATAAATGAACGAAGGTTTTTGGATTTAAGGTAATTTGTAGAATAATTTTTATTTTTTACCCTTATTAGACTAAATAACCAATCCATTGTACACATTGTTAAGATTCTTAATTGTCTCCTTAGCATAGTTCATTATAAAACATCTTGAACCCACGACAGGTGATTTATTTAAGACAAGATATTCTGATTGCCATTTTGATAAAATAACTTTTCCAAATTAGGGAGAAAAAATAAGCTGTTGAAAAAGGAAATTACTTATAATACATTGTCGTTATTACATTTAGATCCTCGCACTAGACAATGTGAAATAGAAGTACAAAGGTTAATTCATTTACAAAATATTACAAACTAATTGTCAGACGTATTTACTGACCTAAAGAGAGTAACAAAATCTTACATTGTAGTTGTAAATGCATCAATAAAAATAAGTATTTTGGAAGTAGTACAAATGAAAGCAATCCACGCTTAAAGCGTGAAGACCAATCGGTTTTAAGGATAAAAATTCCCAAAAAAAAGAGAGAGATAATCAATCATGATGGTCACAATATGGAGAAAAATACTCAAAGGGGATCCGAAGACATAATTATTGATGAAACCTCTGAAGAGGTTCAGGTAGTTGAAAATGAAGAGATCTCGATAAGTTATGTCACTACCGAAAAAATATAGGATCGAAAGAATACTGTTGTCGACAACATTTTTGCTTACAATATTGTTGTAGAAATAGTAAAGTAAGATGAGGATCATGAACCAAAATATGTCAAAGAATGCAGACAGAGAGATGATTGGCCAAAATGTCAAAATGGAAAGACACAATTCACGCTGAATTAACTTCACTTAGAAAATGTGAAGTTTTTAATCTTATAATCAAAACCCCTGAATGTATAGAACTAGTGGGATACAAGTGAATTTTTGTGCGCAAACGGAATGAAAAAAATAGAATAGAAAGATACAAAGCACGACTAGTACTACAAGGGTTCTCACAAAAATTTGGTATTAACTATGTGAAAACATATTCTCCTAGTGGACTCAATTAACATTAAGATATATGATTAGTTTAGCTGTGCATGAAAAGCTTGACATGCACCTAATGGATGTTGTTACATCCTATTTATACGACTCAATTGATAAAAAAAAATTATATAAAAGTTCCTGAATGACTCAAAGTGCCTAAAGCATAAAATAATTTTCTGGAGATTTGTTCAATAAAACTTCAAAAATCTTTATACGAATTAAAACAAAAGAAAAAAGAAAAAATGTATTTATAAAAAAAATGATAAAAATAGTTATTTATGTGTGGTATATATAGTAGTGAGGGGAGATAATTACTTAATCTTGGAGTAAAATTCGTACTCATAATGTGTTACAAAAATAAGAATTAAGATTTGAGAGAAGGAGGAGAGAGAATAAAGAGTATGATAAGTAATTCTAGTATTGATTGTATGCATTAAAAAACATGAGAATGGCTATTTATAATTAAGGGTCTAACTCTTAACCAAGAACCCAACTCTTAACTAAAGGTTTAAAGCTACCAAAAAAATATATTTATAACAGATATTAACTTTTATTTATATAATAAGAATAGATAAATAAATACACTAAGGTCTAAAGCTACTAAGAGGCAACACGAGTGATCAACTTGATGGTCAATTCAAGCTCCCCAGACTCAACTCCATCAAGCCTTAACCAAACATTCTGCACCACCTCTCCATTCACATTATTGTTGATGATGCTTTCACGGACAAGACAGTTATCTCTCTCTGGCATCACCTTCCTCAGTGCTGTTTCACCACATGAACTCCCCAAAATGTCCCTCAATCTAGCTGCAGACACCAATGGCTGAAGGTTCAGGTATGATTTTCCCATCTTGTCATCAGCCTTCCAAACATCTTTATCAAATACCTCCTATTCATACAAGACCAACTTGTTAGTTAGTTTACACTATATTAGGAAGTTTCATTATTTAAGAAGAGCAAAACAAATATCAAGAAACTCAGCTCACCAAATTGAGCAATCCCAATGGTTCAGTGAGAGTGAAATTTAGCTCTTCATTCCAAACAGGATTCAAGCAGCTATTGATGACCCTGGTCTTTGCTGTCTGATACACAGTTAGATGAATCATACTAACATTCTGATCTGAGATTAAAGTATGTTGATTAGTGTTGATATGATATTAATTAAAACAAAAAAAAGGATATACCTGATTGCCAAGCTTGACCACAACATAAGGATCACTGCTCTTGAAATCCCGGATCACTAATGTTTTCCCTCGCACAACTGTGATTTTCAGTAGCCTCAACCCTTCACCCATTAATTTTAATTATAGAGCAACAAGAACACAACTAGAACAAAAAAAAAGAAACCAGCAAGTGAACACCGACAACAGAAGCAATGGAAAACTCAACAGAATGAGTGGAGAGTAACACAAAACTATATAAAGAAGCAAGTGCTAATGGAACATCCTCGTCCAAAGTCACCACGTGAAGCTTGCTTGTCATTCCACCTAGACACCGCGGGTTGACCATTGACCAAACTTCCTCGGTGATCTGCTGTCACGGAAACTGGAAGAGAGCGTGTCACTTCACTAACAAATATTGATACTCAACATTCGTTCTTGCATTTTAATCATTTCTTATCAGTCTATTTTGAAATGCACAATTTACTAGTGAAAAATGTGTTCTATATCGTATATCATGTATAAATTAGTTCACTCACTCCAAATGCGTCCTTAATTTATTTCGTCCTGAGAAGGACTTCAGTTCTTAACAAAGAACAAAACGTTTATTAATTACTTGGTATACTCTCACTTAAATACTCCGTTTTCAATTTCATTAATTAAATTTCTTTCGTTTAAATATTTCATTATAAAAATTAAGCAAAAACATAAAGATGCTAAAGATGCAAACATAATTATCCAGCACGTATAGGTATAGCTGTACACATTGTTGATAGCCAGAGTCGGTAATGAATCATATGCTAAAGCTAAACCTATAACTTCCTCGGCCTAATACAAGATCATTTAGCAGTGTACCAAAAACAAAGGTCATCTCATTTAGCATGAACTTACTCCTAATGAACCTAGATGCGCCCTAAATATTTTCTTTTTACATTGTATAAAATTGCCATGGCCATTAACCAGTAATCACCAGGCATGCTAAGCACATTTATATTTTATGGTGTGTTAATAATAACTATGATATCCATCATCCAAGTTGGAGGTCATCTTCATTCTTGTTGAAACCTGTCACCTCTGTTGCTGCTGCTGGTGCTGCTGTCCATATTTGCTACAATGCTCACCGTTTTTTCCCTGACGTTGTCTTCCGATGTTTCCATTTGCTCTGCACCAGACAAACTCATTGATGAGCTTAGAACATGCAATAAAGAAAAGGGTTATAAGTACTGGAAAGGATAAATCATTTACCAAAGGAGCTTCATCATCAGAAATCTCAGCAACCCCGGCACCATCAAGGCTTGATGATATATGTGATTTCTCCATTTGTATAGGACTACCTCCCACATTGCTGTTATCCTGGTGCCCTTCAGAATCTGATTCTTCTTCTCCATGATCATTTTCTTTTGAAGCTTCACTTGATTGCTCCACTTCTCTTTCTTCACCATCAATGTCGTCTTGACCACCTTGTGGGATGCTCACATTGTCATCAGAAAGCCTTTCGCCATAATCCTGCTTCTCCTCATCTAATTCCTCTAAATGACTCCAGCTCTTCTTTTTCTGAAGCCTCCTTCCTCTTGAAGTTGATGTTGCTTTCTTCTTAGACTCGTTCTTTTTTGTTATGATTTCATCAGACACTTCAGCCAGTTCCTTTTCTGAACCATCTTCAAAAGAAATTTCATGAGACACTAGAAATACAAATACATTGAAAGTAGAATACAATTACCAGGTTTCATTCCAGCCTAAACGATGAATCAATCAACTGAATTTTCTTGATATACATACATAATTAAACGTGATTAGTCTGAACTCTAAGACACAAACACATAGGCCTCATTTAAGACGCAGTACCTGAGTCCATCTCACTAGTAGTTTCTTCAGGATTTGATACTTCAGAAGAATTTTTTACATTCTCCTCATGGAAATTACTTTTCAACGCATGTAGTTGCTCACGTCTTACAGGCTTTTTCGGAGATTGTTTACCAATTATACTACAGGACAAAGATAATGATTGAAGCGTTAAAAAATAAATAAATGAAAGAATCACAAATGTGCAAAAAGATATCAGTTATTTACACTCACCTTTTTTTTGTTCTTTTATCGGACCTTATGTTTGGACCTTTATGTTTGAACCCAGACCTATAAAACAAATTAAAAAGAAAAAAGAAGAGAGGGGGTGGCGGAAGTCAGCACACAAATTAAAATAGATTAACACGTACTTGGCCTTTTCATTTTCTAAGATATTATGATCATTCTCATAATTCATACACATTAAAACATCTAATTCATGCAGATAGAACCGAAATAAAAACTAACTTGTAAAGGAATACTTACACTTCAAGCGAAGAGGGTTTGAACTTCTGGAGGGGGGGAAAAAGTAAAAAGTGCATCAGATATTCAGATTTTAAATATAATTAATGTCTTTAAATGGAAACAAAAAATATTGGAAACAAGTCGGTGAAAGGTAGGAACAGCACAAAAGGAAAACCCACCTTTGAAGTCTTGCGACCCTTGTCAATGAGCTCCCACCGCTCTTTTTCCAAACGGAGTATTTCCACATCACCATCATCATATAATATCTTCAACAAGATGTGAGACAGGGAATTTGTATTAGAATTAAACAGCAGAAAGCAGAGGGGGAGAAGAAAAGGCAGTTTTTGGCATCATATAATTAAATTAGGTAAGTTCAGCATACCACATGCTTTCCTTTTAGTGAGTCATAAGACTTAACAGTGCCTCCATAAAACCTGCAGACCATCAATATACCATCATAAAGACTTCAATTGGAATGTGGCAGAGATGAAGAAAACTCTAACAAGCAATGTCTCCAGGGTTCCAACGAGGAAGATATTGAGTATGTCAGGTGGATAGCCAGATGCAAATATTTATTGCAGTATCCAAACGAATTGAAAATGCAAAACAAACATTTGAGAGATATATTGACATCAATAATTTGTTTTGCTTCTACATCATGATCTTATAATCATAAGCACTTACTTCTTATCCGAGGGCCACCAAACTTTAATTCTGCAACCAATTAGATCTTCAGTATCAATTTCATCTTCCTTCATTGTGCACTGTAGATAATATATCAAATCAAACGATCTGAATAAAGAGACTTGCAAGAATACAAATAATAACTGTGTGCGTGTCATTTAAGATACACACATTGCATAGGGTAATATTAAAATGCAAACCATTACAACATCAACTAAAATCCTGTATATAGTATTTACCATGGACAATCCTGCTGTAGTTTTTCGTTTCACCTTTTTTGTAGACCCTGCTGTATTTGACATCTTATTACTTCGTTTAAAACTATGGGAACTCTGCAACAGAGGGGAAAAGGAAAAATAAAAAAGAAGGCTTAAGTCTACAATGTAGATAAATTAGATTCCACATCAGCATAAATGTACTTGACCACAAGACTGCACCTTCATTTCATGATCATCAGGTTCGTCAGACTCATCATTATGATAGCTATCAGAGTGCTTATTTTTTCGTTTTAATGAGGAGACTAACAAGTCTTTGTCACTGCCTTTGACCATTTTTCTCTGCTTACTTTTGTTTTTTCCATCAGGCTCAACTCCTGCACTCAACATTAATTCAGCTTCAGGAAAGTCTTCTCCTAATACTCTTTGAGAAGTCTTAGAGGTAGATGACCGCCTACTCTTAGATGATGAGATAGGTGTAGTTTCTCCAGCTTTTCGTTTTTTACTTGATGATGAATACTCTGAATTCTTCAGTTCATTCTTACTCAAAGAATGTTCATGACCATTACTAGGTTCAAAATTGGTAGATACACCTGATTTATCCAAGTTATTTTGTTTGACTGGAGTTAAGATATCATCATCATTTTCAGCATCTTCCACTTCAGCTGTAACATTCTTACTCCTTTTCACCTTTTTGCCACTTGTTGCCTGAGCTTTTATGCGCTTCAACATCTTTCCCAGAGGCATGTCAGTTTCATCTTGTTCGTTGTCCTTTGAAGTTTCATTATCAGCAGACTCAGATGGAACCTGACATGCAAAAGCATAACCACATGGTCCAGAGTGAAAAGCACTAGAAGTTGACATAAACTTTGCATCACACTTACCACTTCTAGTTCAAGAGATTCAAAGTGAGTCAAGACACTTTCATCAGCCAACCAGGTTTTCACTTCACTTACCTGCCAGATGAATTCAGTTGCATTACTAAGCATTAATTCCATATGAAATAACTTAGCATACTGGAAGGAGAACCTTTATTTTTCTTTAAAAAAAAAAAAGATCCAAAGAAAGCATACCACGGTTTCATCTCCTTCTTTGTCAGATGCTTTGTACAGCATTGGAGGTAGAGGAACTGAAGGGGAAAATCCTTGTGAATCAACAACCTTTGGCACCAATTGCTTTGTTATTGCTAACGCAACGTCACATATTGCATGAGAATTCTGGACATTCATTTATCAGAAATGTAAGATTACACTCCCTTATCACTTGGGCTTTTACTAGTTTTAATGGTCAAAAGTTAAACTATATTTGTCCTCAACCTTTGATTTTGACGAATCAACTATATCTTCAGAACACTTGATATTCTCAAGAATAGAGGTGATGGTAGATATTGCTTCATTCTCTTTGTCAGTCATTGCTTCTGACTTGGCATCTACATATTTTTGCAGTATCATTGACATAACTAAGTGCAGCTGCCTGAACATTTGAAACACTAGCAATAAGCATATGCAACATAACATACTCCATCTCTCAAGTATTTTAAAAAATAATTCCTAGCTACTGAACCCAAGTTCCATTCCTAACCATATTTGAATTCAACACCACATACGCATCTAAATATTTGCTAAATACAAAACAAATCAGCAAAAACATAGACATGTAATGTAAGCATCAGAGCCAAAAAAGAACAAGTGCAGCTCAATATGCAAAAAGGAAAAACTTTTGAAGACATAAATTCAATACACATGGCTTTCTTCTTATCTTTCAAATTCAAACAGAAGAGAACCAAATATTAGCAATACAGGCATTAGTAAGCCACAAGTTGATTTGCACAGGACAAAACGTATATGAAATACCATAACATCCAAGCTGCCCTATTCCCCCCTTTTTCCAGATCTCTAGAATCTTCTCACACCCTTTTTGAAGAGTATATAAATACTCATCCAGCTCAAATTTCTTATTTGGGTAAAGTAGTACCGGTATATATTATCATATGCTCCAACATCCTTGCACTCATCAACATTTGGACATGAATTGTGAGCAAGTGCATGAACTAGGTGCGGAAGGATGCCTTCGGGATAAGTTGTTGAGGAGTTTGCATCTGATTGCACAGAAGGCTGTCGTGTCTTTGCTTGGTGTAGCATTTGAATAATATCAGCCAGGTTCTGTTTATCCTGCATTAACAGAGACAAGTCATCATAAAAACACAAAGTTGACGTCAAAGCTAGGAAAACTTAAAATTGCAAAGAAGGCATTATTTATCAACAATTTACCTAAAACTTGAAAATTACAAAAGACAGAATTTATTACCTCGACAAAGTCCTCTGGCTTAGATCTAAATAGGTTGAACAAAAAAGCACACGCATATTTGGCATCCAAAAGATGTTCTTTTATATATTGGTGAACTTTACTTAAGAAAATCTTCCTAGCTTGATGGAAGTTGATCTGCAAGAGTCAAAA
This sequence comes from Arachis duranensis, assembly GCF_000817695.3. Classification (NCBI taxonomy): domain Eukaryota; kingdom Viridiplantae; phylum Streptophyta; class Magnoliopsida; order Fabales; family Fabaceae; genus Arachis; species Arachis duranensis. Next base: position 98,555,802 of record NC_029772.3, on the reverse strand, counting down.
CAGAAAGAGAAACAAATATTTCTACATTGAAATGAAAACTTCAATAAATGAATTACTGTTTACAAATATGGTAGTAGTAGTCTTGAATCTTCATAATAATTAGGTGGGGAAGGAAAAAAAACACACACAAACGTTCATGAAAAAGATTAACTACACAGAAAAAGGAGCTCACCTCTGATACCCTTAGAGTTAGGTGGAATAGATTAACAGGTATCTTATGATCCCACAGCCTTGATAAACGAAGAACTGCTTTTGCAGCAGCAAGCTTTAAATGGGCCTTATCAACTGAACTGCAAGAGAGCATCAATGAATACCCAGTATTTGAACCCACAATTCAATTTGAACTAACTTAAATGTGTATATATACAACTCTGAAGCTTATAAAACCTGGACTGTAGCTCTCTTGAAATTTCACCATGAGATAGGATGTTCCTAAGTATATCCAAAAGACCATCTATATCAGGACGAGCATGGGCATCTTTAACTGGCAAGTAGCTCTGTACTAAGGTTTTAATGCCGTATATCTGTAGCAAAGAAAGTAAAAAAAGGGTAACATAGAGTATAAATTATTAAAAAAGAACCAAACTTACAAACATATTCAATATATCAAATTACAGAGCACAAAAAGCTATCCTAAGTATCTCCAATAGCAAAAGACTATTCTTCATACCAACCTTCAACATACAAATATCACTTCTATCATCCCAAGATTCTCTCGTGCGATCTTCTTTCTGAAACAGAGAAAGATGTGTTTGTATGAAAATCAATTATTTCAATGCTTGTTCCATTAAAAAGCACACCATTCAGAGGGACACCAAAGGCTTACACTATCACATCTCAGAATCTTGTCTATAATAAATTCTTTGACTTCACCCTCTCTAGTTTCAAAGATAGATATTGCGGTCTGAGCAATACATCCCAGAGATTGCAGCACTGCAGGCAGATGTTGTTTCTGTTGCAGCATATCTACAAGTTTCTGTATATAAGGTGGGAAAGAATCAGAATATTATAAAACATGAGTATATTTATAATCAATGAATTAACCATATAAACCTTGTATAGAACAGAGAGAGGTTTGTGGCTGTCATCCTTTGATATTGCAGCCAGTGCATAGACAGCTAACTTGGCCTGTCTTCGACTACCTTCTAAACATAGTCTCTCCAATATAAGCTCTACAGAACTGGAAGAAATAAAGAGATGGTAAGAAAATTATGTGAAAAGTTTGGTTTAAAACTTTAACAACCTTAACAGGAGAACCTTGAAGTAACTGCAAGTTGTTCACGAATAGTAGCACCAGCCTTGGCTAACACACGCAAAGCACCCTCTTTAATCAAATCATCATTTTTCTTGAGTAAATTCACTAGCTCCTCCTCACTGCCAGTAAGAAGAAATGGACTGACACGAGCAATCATCTGCAGTTTACAATGAGTGTAGTTAACGAAGAAGAAGAAGAACAAGAAACGCAAAAAGGGAGGGATAATGCTGACTTTTTAATTTTCATGTCTCACAACTTTGTTCAGTAATCTTATGGAAATAAACCTTGCAATTTTGAAAATATTTTGACGCCAGTTAACAACTATTTAAATATAAATCACACCCAAAGACATCAAATAATGTTCAAGAACTAAATTTAATCAAGGACACCAAGAAGCTGTGTTCTTACCACCAGTATATTCATGCAAGATAGTGTATGCTGAGCACACTCAGCAGATTTTTGAGCAGCTGTTTCTGAAAGAATTGCTTTTACATGCTCCTTGTTGAAAAGCATATAGGAGCACTTCACAGAAAAAGTACTCAGAAATTCATAGAGGCGATGCTTCTCACCAAGAATTTTGAGCAAATCACCCTGCAAACAAAAATACATAAATAAATACTTTAAATCAACACATAACAAATTACAAGCTAGAGTTTCTTTCTTTACACACAAGGAAAAGAAACTATACTGGTTTGAATAACTACAGCAATGACATCTATGCAGTTCAATCGGTCTCGACCTAGAAAAAGCATTCTTACTGGCTAGAGAAAAGCAGTCCTAGAGACAGATATACAAGCATCAAGTTGTAAATTCATTAAAATGTTGGACTTAAATTTACTTTAATCTAGTTGGTAAAACAGCAGTTTGACTTGTCCTAGCATCAGTTGATAAAAACATTAAATTATGATCAAACTGTGATTCATGCTCAATTATAATGTTAAAAATGGCTACAATTAACTGGAAGAGTGAATGAGAAAATTAATGAGGATTATTGCCAAAAAGCACCAGAAAGGCACAGTAATTAGCATTTGGCAGTGCAATGTATGGTAGCAAACGAAGATGCCAATGGCAAAGGGATAAAAAATAACCCCTCAAATTCATGAAGCCAGCGGATGAAATATATCAGAGGAATTGAATACTGCCTTCAAATATTTAGTAGTTCTATGTTCAACGATTAATGGCCAAACAGTTTTAACATGTTTATAAAAATAAATATCTCTGAAACCGTCAGTATCTGTAAGTTATAGACTATTTACCTGGTAAACACGAGCTTGGTCAATGCTAGTATTTGGATCCACAAGATTTGTCAAAATCTTCCAGATATTAGCATCTTTTAATTGATGAAGAATCTGGAAACTTTCTTCAGCCTTTATAGGGTCAATAAATGAACGAGACATCACTCGGAAACAGAACAAAATCTTTTTTTGGACCATGGGAACATCTTTACCCTGCGTTTAAATAAGAGTCAATCCTTTCTGCCCATCAATTTCCCTTTGAAAAGTTCCAAAGTCACATACCTGACTTGTCCGCCTCAGAGATAGATACTTCTGCATCTCTTGTTGTAACCTGCTACCAAAGAGATTCTGTTAAAACTAAAATTTGATTTACATACTGATATCAGGATGCCAGGTGCAGTACAAGCCTTCACAAAGGTCAACCAATCTTACCTGCTTTTCTGTTCCAGCATCTTTTCAAAAGCCTTGACCTCAACTTTATCAAATAAAGAAAAAATCCCAATCCATTGCTTAACATGTTCACTGACTGAAAACTCTGCAGGAAACAGGGACCCACACAGAACAGATTCAATTATATCTGACCTGCAGAATGTAGGAGAAAGGAAAAAAGAGAGTGAGAGAGAGAGAGAGACCAACAACTATAACACCAGTAACTAAATGAAAAGAAATAACAGAAAACCAAACCAAAAAGGAGAAGAGGGAAACAACATGGAAGTCATTGATCCTGAACACCCCCAACTCTATGAAAGAAATAACATAAAACCAAACCAAATAGGGGAAGAAAGCAATAACAGGGAAATCATTGATCAAATGTAACAGAAAAATAGAGTGTGCCCAAATACAAGAAGAAATCTTCAAAATCATAATTACTAAATATTATAACAAGAAAATAGAAACTCAAGATATGAGTGTTACTGGTATCAGTACAACTACAAGTATAACCAATGTATAAAAAGGAATAAATTTTGATTCACATGATGATAGAGATGAAGAATTAAAAGCACAAGTGTTTCACCTGAAATCTTTATCATAGAAACATCTAAGGATCTTCCCAACAATCCAGTTATATTCATTAAGATTGACATTGTCAGAGCGCTTCTCACAAATAATTTTATACATGTCAGCCAATCTCTCCAATGTGTACCTTTTAACAAGTAGCTGCAAATGCAAAACAAAATAAGGATCAAGATACCTTAGTTGAAATCATCAAACAATGAATTAAGAAGGAAACAAAAACAAAAATAGACACATAAATCTATACATACAGATTTGTCACGAAGACGTTCTGCAACAAGTTTCACAGTTTCAATTGGAACTGCATTCGGTGAATGACATGCTACATCACAGATAACAGCCACAACTTGCTTTCGGACATTTTCATCAAAATCCAGTAGCCGCTCACATAGGGAAGCTAAGTTTGACCCAAATACAATCAGTACATATAGACAACAATAGCAACAACAACAATAATAGTATTGATACTATAGTAAAAGAATGGTGGTGTGCTTAATGCACTCACATAATATTTGAGGAGATTCAGCTCTAGAAGGATTGGACAACAAACTTTTCTTAACATGCTCAAGGACAGACATGCGAACCTCAACAACTCTATCAGCCAACCTCTTCAAAAATTCTAAAAATATAGGCTGAAATGCTTCAGGAAAGGAAGATCCAGGAAGAGTAATTATGTTGCCAACCAAATTCACTGCTTTCAAACGGGTTTCCAGCTGGTCAGTCTACAAATTATCAAATTACATGTGAGAATCCGGACATCAAGATGACACGCAAGAATAAACAATTCTGTTAATGTCATGAACTAGATTAATTAGGGTGAAAAAAAGCTCCAGTAATGACTCTGATATAACAAGTTTAAACATTTCAAAGCTAGAACCTCCACAAAGCACAAAAAGATAAAAAAATAAAATAAAATTTCACAACGGAAACACTTCATAGAGCAATAAGGAACTTGTAAATAAATGATAATCTGTTTAAAAAGACAGTGTCAAGGTAATAAATCACTACTCACCAGTAGCTCCCCCGTCACGTAAGGGAGAACTCCAGATAGCATCTGAGGAGCACAGCAATATAGGTCATAGATAACACCGTGATATTCAACTTGACTGTTCACCAGCTTGTCATCTCCGGACATTAGCGATAGCAAAAACTGTTTAATGCTGGGTTCAAGTTTTCCTATGCATTGCTGTATGACATTCATAGCAAGCTTCCTTGCAGCCATAGTACCATCCTGGAATTAAAATTTCTTAAATATAGTTTCTTAATATCTGCCTTTAACAGGAGAAAGAAATTACATAAAGTACTTACTTTTTTTTCATGACCTAATGAAGACAATATAATAGATAAAAGATCGTCGCGGATATCCTCACTCTCTTCTAAGAGAACCACCATTATAGTTTGCATGGAGGACAGTACACTTTCTGGATGATCATCTCTGAGCATGAAACAAAATATTCATGCAAGACTCATAACCCAAAGAGAATGTTTAATCAAAAAAATAATTAAAGGTTTTATTATAAACAAGCATATCACGCAATTAACCACTTGGCAGATTTTATGATAAACTAACCTGGCAACAGCAAAGAAAGTACTGAACATTTCATTCACAAGATCATCACATTCAAGATCTAACATTACAACACAAGATCTATATTTTGCAAGAGTCTCCAATATAACAACTCTTCGGCCAAAGGAAGGACCATTAGTGTCGCTTAGACCTCTGAAAGTGCCCACAATCAAGTGAAAGGTTTCCTGTAAAGAGATCTTTCCAAGATTAGGTAGGACAAAGGATAACGGTAATTATTTTCCAATTTCTTTTTAAACTTCAGCTGAAACTAAACGGGAAACAATTGTACTTTCAAGTTGTAAATGAGAAGATGATTCATGATTATAGGGTATTAGAGAAGGGAAGGTACCTTTAGAATATCATCACTATAAGGAGCTTCAGGGGCAGTGATTCGAGTTATTTCACACACACAGGTTGCAACTAGAAGCTTGACATCTTTATCTTGGTGCTTCAGCAATTCTGGCTTAACAATTGCATTAAAAAAGGGCTTCATTGACTCCAATGTTGAAACCGAAGGTGACTGATCCAACTCAGCAAGGCATGTACTTGCTTGCTACAAGTAAGAGGGAGAGAAAAGTGAGAAGGGGAACAGCAGTTGACAACACAAAAAGGGCATATTAACTTTCTAGCAAAAACTACGTTTGTAAGACTACATCTATATAAACTTCAACGGTAACATATGAAACTTCAACAATCCCTCATTCACCAATCACAGTCCAATATATGTTTCTCTCTTCATCTTGCTGTTTCTTTATGCCATAATCCATCTCAAGTAAACAAACTTTCAAGCACAATAGCATTTTAAAAATAACCCCAATTTCTCCCTTTTCCGCATACATGGACTTATTACATTCACATCCACAAACTTAAGTTGCAATTTTCAGCATCTTTATCCATTGCTGCCCAGTTTTCTTCACATCCCGAATATATTAAACTTATTAGAATCAGAGCACAAGATCATTATAATGGTCAGTCAATTCAGCAATTTCCCTTGATTTAGCACACAATACTGGAGCACCTTACACCTTTCCTACCACTCAAGCATTAACCTAAGAAGTCGCAAGATTCTTCACAAGCTTACTCGACATTAAGACAAGCCTCAACTAATATATAGCAAATTCAAACCAACTAATTGCACTTCTCGTTTCCCAGTTGCAGGAAACACCGTTGAAATAAAGCAGATGCCATATTCCCACTTTCAAACAAACTTCATGACCATGAAGAAGAGAAGCGTTAAATTTGGACTAAGCCCACCGATATCGAAGGCATTTGAGCTAATAATTATAATTATAATTATATATAAATAAATAATAATTAACGAGAAATAAGGAAGCCGCCTAAAGAGATTGAATTGCGAGAAGAGGGAATCGGAATGGGGAAGGTACCTTCAAGAGCTTGATAAGAACGTCTTTGGAGGAAGGAAGGGTGTCAAGCTTGGATCCCAGCTCCTTGAGCTGCACCTCCGCCTTCTCAGCCATAATTTCCTCCGTCGACTAAATCGACACGTCGTTTCGTTTATTTTCTTTTCAATGCTCTTTCTCTTTCTGTTTCATGAAGACCAAGCTTCAGCTTCAGACTTTAGTCTCAGTGGAAGAACAACAACCAAAGAGGGTTTTCTAATTGCAATTTTAATTTTGTTTCTTTCTTTCGTGTGTCTTCTCCGCTGTACCCACCGGCCTTCCCATTTTCGGACACCAAAACGAAATTAACTCTAATTGTTATAACTAGTATTTTGTTATTTTATTTATTTCTCTATTCTTATTGTTATACAAGCCATGCTGGCTTATTTATTTTTATATAAATCTCTCTTTTTTTTGCAGTGATACCACTACTTCGGAAGATATTTTCATATCAATCCTCTCCAGTCTTCCCACGACCCCTCCAAAAACCAAAAAGCAAGTAAATCTTTTAAAATTTTTGCTGCGTGTGCACCGCTTGAATATTTTGGCTAGTTATCCTTTTTTTTTCCCCTTCTTAAGTCGATGCCACAGTTGCTCGTTATTTTTCATTGGCTCAGCACCTGAACACTGCGGTGGCATTAAATCGTAAAAATCAACATGTATTTCTCCTCAGGAAAACCTCTTTTTTCCTTTTGTTTTTTACTTTAGCCACCATCACTCCTTCACTCGGATTTTCTCTTGAAAACTGATGTTTCTTGTTGAAAATTTTAGAGTTAGCTCGTGGAATTTTCTAAATTTATATTTTCAAGAAATGGAATCAAGTTGATTTGGTCTCAAATTTATTTTTATATAGATTTAATTGAATTCGAGTTGACTTGAATGAACTCATTTAAATTCGTGAGTTTGTGACTTTACCTATTTTGAGCCAAACTGATGTTGTTTGAGTTTAAAAAAAAATTATTATTTACTGTCTTACTTTAATATTTTTAATTTGTATCAAACTATTCTTTCATCTTATAATAAAAAAGTCTCGCAATCCACAAATTTAACCTAATAAAATATATAAATTTAGTTGCAAATTTATAATTTTAGTATTTATTATCTTATCTTATCTTTATTTTATCATTCGTAAACAATACTCTATATATATTTAATTTTACCTTCATAATTCAATTAATTAACAATCAATAAAAATTTTTCATCTTTTCTTTTTTTTCTTATTCTTTCACAATTTTATTATGGTACCAGAACTCCTCTTGAGTGCTGCTAACATCCATAAATAAACCAATCAATTCAGATCCTAAAATCCCTTCAACCTCCCCTCCCACTATGAATAATCAACCTTCTAATTTAACTCAAAGCAATCTTTTTCGAATTATTGAACTGTCTCCCTACTCTATCCTAGATCAAGGAGAAATGGCACGCCAACAACTTTATCAAGAGCCTCTTTTAAACCTTTTATCAGTCAAACACTTTTTTTCATGACACTTTCTTCCAATAAAAAAAACTCATCCTTCAAACCAACTTAGGTTTTTGTCAAATTCAATTACTCATTATCTTTGTTTTTTAAGTACTTTTTCTATTGTTAACAAATTTTCAAATCGAGATTCATTCTTAAACACTTAGATCATTAATTCTAGTGTCACAGATCACATTGCATCAAATTTGTCTTAGTTTATTTATTACACATAAATTTCTCCTATTATTATTCATTTACCAAAATGGTTTTCAAATTACTATTTCTTATAAAGGCATTGTTTAATTTTCACTATCTTTAATTCTTCATGATGTTCTTTATTTATCTCATTTCAATTTTAATATTATCTCTATCTCAAAAATTACATCAGCACTCAAATGTGTACTAACTTTTCATCTTCTTCTTGCACTTTACAGAGCAACAATTTGGGGGCGATTGATTTGGGCATAATGAGAGAGGGATTATATCTCCTTGAACCCAATTTCAGTAAAAATCTATCCACTGCATATTCCATAAATTTCATCCAATTCCCACCCATTACATCTTCAAATATATGGCATTTTCGTTTAGGACACCTTTCTGGACAAAGACTTAATCATGTATATAAACATCTTCTTTTTATCTCTATGCATCATTATGAGACTTGTGATATTTGTCATCTTTCTAAGTAAAAGAAACTTTCATTTTCTCAATGTTTTAATAAAGCCAATGCAAGTTTTGATTTATTATTTTGATATTTGGTGTCCGTTTCGACAAAATTTTATTAATAATTATAAATATTTTTTACTATTGTTGATGATTTTAGTCGCTTTACATAGGTTATTTTATTGAAATCAAAAGGGAGAAGTGCAAAATCATGTAAAAAGATTTATTACTTTAGTTAAAATACAATTCAACTATAAAGTCAAAGCTATTCGTTCCGATAATGGAGCAGAATTCATTTTACATGATTTTTATGCTTCAAAGGACATTATTCATCAATGTAGTTGTGTTGAAACTCTTTAACAAAATAGAGTGGTAAAACCAAATATCAGCATATTTTGAATATAACTCATACTCTTATGTTTCAATCTAATTTACCATCATCTTTTTGGTCTTATGTTGTTAAACATGCTGTTTATTTATTTAACAGAATTACATCATTCGCAATTAATTTTAAAACACTATTTGATATTTTATTTAATCATCTACCAAATTATCATGACCTTAAAGTTTTTAGATGCTTATGTTTTGTTTCTACTCTAATGACAAACAGATCAAAATTTGATCTAAAAGCCAAAAAGGCTGTGTTTATTAGTTTTCAACATGATTTTAAAGGATATATTATTTATGTTTTAGAAGATAAAAGAATTGAGATTTCTATAAATGAGATTTTTTATGAAATGATCTTGTCCTTAGTTACCAAAAATGTCCAATTCTATATACTCAATCCAACATTGCCAAACACGCCTTTTCAAAAATAATATTCAGTTAGTCTTCCAGTTGAACCCTTCTATCCAATTCTTCCTTTTCTCCAACAACACCTCTTTTTTTTTACTGTCGTGTCCTACCCAAATCGAACCCATGACCCCGAATCTATTTCAAGTCATACAACCTCCCCTCTTTCTGCAATAGGCACTAACCCATCATCACCTCTTCATCCCACGTCACCTGAGCAACCCCGTATTTATCATTTTGACCGACTTTACTGACCTCTAACATATCTCTCTGATTACTTGTGTAATTCTTCTCTCACATCCACAAATTTCTCTCCCTCAATGTTTCGTTATCCTCTATCTTCAGTTATATCTTTTTCTTCTCTTTCATCTTCTCATCATAAGTTTCTTTTATCTCTACATTCTGATGTAGAGCCAAAATCTTTTAAAGACGCCAATCAACACTCTAATTGGCGTAGTGCCATGAAAGATAAACTAGATGCTCTTGAGTTGAACAAAACTTGGCGTCTTGTTGATTGCCCTATAAGCATTAAGCCAGTTGGCTGTAAATGGGTCTATCGCATTAAACGCAAGTCTGATGGTTCAGTTGATCGATATAAAGCATGCCTTGTGGTTAAAGAGTTCACTCAGACTGAAGGTGTTCAGTTCTTGGAAACCTTCTCCCCCTGTTGTCAAGCTTGCCACCATCAGATTAATTTTGGCATTGGCTTCTATAAAGTATTGGCCCATACATCAGTTGGATGTCAATAATATGCTTTTTTACATGGAGATATTTTTGAAGATATTTGTATGCCACTCAATAATTAAGTCAATTTATGACATCTCCTACTGAATCTCATCTTCAAGCTACCAAGTAAGTGTTATGATATCTGAAAACTAGTTCCGGCAAAGGACTTTTTTTTCCAAGAGAATCAGAAATTTAGCTTCTCGGCATCGGTGACTCTGATTGGGCCAGATGTCCTGACACTCAACAATCTTTAACAGGCTATTGTTTCTTATTAGGCAGTTCTTTAATCTCTTGGAAGAGCAAGAAACAAAACCACCGTTGTCCACTCATCTACTAAAGAAGAATATCGTACACTTGCCAACACAACTTGTGAACTTCAATGGACACTAAATGTGTTATAATTTTTACGCATCTCTCCTATCCGCCCACCAGTTTTATAGTGTGATAATCAGAGTGATGTTCATATTGCTGCTAACCCAATTTTTCATGAACGAACCAAACATTTAGAGGTTGATTGTCACTTGGTTCGACAAAAAGCTCAAGCTGGAGTGATGAAACTTCTCTCCATTCCCTCTTCTGGGTAGCTAGCTGACATCTTCACCAAGTCTGTCTTTTCAACCCTTCCATCTTAATCTCAATAAGCTTGGTGTTCTTGACATCGTCCAACTTGTGCGGACGTATTAAACCATTCTTCCACCTTAACCCATGACAACAATAAAGAAGTCTCACGGCCCATAAATTCAACCCAATAAAATACATAAACTCAATTACAATTTTAGCCTTTATTATCTTATCTTATCTTTCTGTTATCTTCTTATCTTATCTTATCTTATCTTTTGTAGATAATACTCTATATATATTTAGTTTTACCTTCATAATTCAATCAATAAACAATCAATAAAAAATCTCCATCTTTTCTTCTTTTTCTTTTCTTATTCTTTCACAATTTTATTAGTTTTTTTTTCTTCATGCTTCCCAACTAACTTCTTCCTTCATCCATCCTTCTTCATCGATCACTTATTTCGGTTTTATTTCGCTTTTTTTTTTTGCTATGGTTGCATGTGCTTATGAGCTTTTACTCCTAATTTAAATTTCTAACTTCTAACTCATATTTTTGCTTTATGTCTGTGCTTTTAGGGTTGATTCAAGTCTTATTTTTATTTTGTGTTTTGTGTTTGTAGTTTGTTTCATACTTATTACATAATTATAAAAGATATGGATATACTTATTATAATTTGAATTATTATTTTAGTTTATTATATTTTATTTGGTGAAATTATTATTTTATATTATTTTAATTTATTATGTGTTATGTATTTGTTTTATCGATTTTTAACAAATTGAAAGTGGTTTGATATTTAATGTCTAAAAGTAAAATTTATTCTTCTATGAGTATCAGATTTTTAAAGTGCATTAAATGACCTTTTAGATTAAAAAAAATAAAAGGAAATATGAAAGATAAACAAAATAAATTTTAAAAATAAATTGACTAAATTTGAAATAATATGCATTAAATTTAAATGAAACAGTAAAATGCCTTCAATTAGATTAAAGAATTTTTAAAATTGAAAATAAAGTACTGAAACTTAAAATTAAACAAGGAAAAAAGATAACTATTGCTTGAAAGATAAATTTGCATGGAAAGTAAAGGTTACAGAAAATTTAAATAGAAATTTAAAATGTGGAAGGAACCCTACAGAAAAATGACTCAAATACAGACTCCAAAAATTTCTGAGATGTGAGTGTGCTTGAGTGTTTTTTTAAGCAAAGTTCCAACCACTTTTTCATTGATCTTTTATCTATTTATAAAATGACCAATCAGATTCAAGGGTAACTCCCACATATGCTGGTATTCGAGTAACTGTTCCACTCCTTTTGCACAATGTAAGAACCGAGCTCAATTAACCGTTTAATTTAGTGATTAATATTGCCCAAATCAAGTTCCAAAAGTTAGAGTGAGAATTCAAGGATTTAAATGTGATTTTAGGAGTCAGCAGATTTTTCTGAGTCAGAAAATGTGTTTTTTGAGAAAAACCGTAAAAAACTACGAACCGATAGTCGAACCGATTGAACCGGTTCAAGTCTACCCGATACTATGCGAGGAAAAGTGAAAACAGTCGAAAACCTTAGAAAAATATTAGAAATAGAAAATCGGGCGTTAGTGTTAAAAGTTTGGCCTAAAGTTGGGCCGAACGGGCTAAAAATGCTAACGGGTTGGACCGGGCCCAAGCCCAACATATATAAGGTTCATTTAATGAACCCAAACAGCCAAACCACACTAACAAACACACACACCCAGCTCAAAGAGAAGGGGAAGAAGAGAAATCCTTGAACACTATTCACTTTAATCTTCCCAAGCTCATATCTTAAGCTATAGAGCTTCGATCGCTGTATCGTTTGTGGCTATGCGTTCCTTGTGAAGAGCTCTACAAAACCCACCCAAGAAACTAGTAAGGAAAGCTCGAATCTCTCTCAGTTCTTCTCCTCAAAGTTTCGAGTTTTAGGGTTTTTGGCTAAGTGAGGTTTTGTGATTTTTAGGTGTTTAGGTACACTCTAACCTTTGATTGATGTTGGTTTTGGTTTTCAAAACTATTGGGCCAGGTAAGAGGCATTGAAACTCTTGTGAAATTTCAATTATAATGAGCCCTAGGTTGATTTGTGATGTTTTATGTATATATAGCTTGATTATGGTGAGTTTGGAGCTTGTTGATGATTGTTGATGCTTGCTGGAGATTCTTGGTGGCTTAGATTGTGACTGAAAGCTTATCTTGGGCTCAATTTGAGGTTTTAGTGCATATTGGAGATCGGCCAAGGTATGGTTTCGGTTTCCTCTATGTAGTATATAATATCCATGAACACTTAGGCTAGTGACCCATAGGATAGGTTTGAACTTAATATGGTTGATGAGTTGTTGAATGTTGCTGTATGATGATTTATGATGGTATGATGATGATGAATAATAGTACGGATTTGAAAAGTAGATTGGTATGATTAATGTAATGTTGAGGTTGATGAAATGATAAATTTGAATGTGGATTGTTTATGAGTGTTATATAGTTGATGTTGAGGTTTAGAAGGATGAAATGAGAAGGGATATGTGGCAAGATTGGTAAAATATGACACAAAGGGTAGATTGGGATGAGAAATGGAGTTTTGGAATGGTTTGGTATGGTTTTGGTTGTATTTTACAAGAAATTGTGAAAGTTGTGATTTTGGATAAAAGTTGATTTTTAGTGAGTTTTGTCTGATCATAACTTATGCCTCGGTTTTTAAAATCTATTGAAACTAGTTTAGAATCAAAGTTCATTGAAAACTCTTCGAATCGATATAAAGTTTGTAAAATTTGGAATTTTATAGAGGGAGTTATGATCATTCAAAGATTGGTGTTAAAATTTGAAATTCTGCAGAGTTGCAGAATTGTGATTTCTGGTGTGTGTGCACGCACACCTCTGCGAAATCTTCATCCTGTGTGCACGCACAGACCTGTGCGTACGCACACGCAGAGGCAGGCAATCTATTTGCAGCGTACGCACAGCGCTGTGCACCGCACACGTTGGGAAGGCCAGTCTGTTGGGGGCGCCGGCACAGGTTGTGCGAGTGAACAGGCATTGTGAATTTTGGCATCTGTGCATATGCACACTCCTATGCGTACGCACACGTCTTAAAACTCTCCAGAGCGTGCACGCACACCCCTGCGCGTACGCACACGCCCTGTTTCACAAATTTAAATTTTGTTTTCAACTACTTCACCTTCCCAACAAGGTTGTAAGCTTCTATAACACCATTTTAAGGCATTTGGGCTTAATTTTGAATATGGGAATATGGGAAATAAGCTAAGGGTTTTAGTTGATGATTATTATGAAAAACTAGAAAACGGAGGTTTAGGTTTCTAGTGTACTAGGGATGGGTTTGGTGGAGTGAGAAAAAGGAATGGAGATATTGAATTGACAGTGGTTGAGATGAGTCGAGGACTCGGAATGAGATGATGGATCCATGATATATTGCAAATGTTTTCTGAAAACCACTGATGTATCATTTGTATATTGAGACTATGAGACGCTATGCGTCCGGCAGGGACGGCGGTTGGATCCCGCCTGTCGAGGTAGTGGTGGCAGTGTAAGGGTGGCGGTTCGTCCCGCTTGTGTTGAGATGTGAGGTCAGTGGCAATAGTATCCCGCTCGCATCCCTTCGGATCAATAGAGCGTACAGGCGCAAAACCCTGAATAGTGATCTAAGCACTATATCTTGAGGGTTCCCATATGATGATTCCGAAGGGCAACATCTCCATGGAGATGTGTCGGGTTGGCAGTTGAACCGACAATGTGATATCACAGCCAGTAGGGCAGGCATTCATCATGTGCATTTTCTATCTGTTTGTATGCTTTGCCGACTTGATATTGTTTTCCTATTTGTATAACCTGTCTAATTTCTATTTGAATTAATTGTTATATATGCTTCTACTTATGTTTTACTTGTATTGTATATACTTTTGTTTTCTACTAGGTTTGAGGAGGTTCGGAAGGCGGTGGCAATGGGATCGCATGGAGGATAGGTTGGTGAAGGCTGTGGGACAGCGGTGTTTGGTTAGAATAGAAATCCCCTAAGATAGAGTACCCTGTTTATTTATGTTAAGGTTTTATATAATTATGTTTTATTATTTTAGTATGCCTTAAGTTTGAATCTTGTAAGGGATTTGGAGTCTAGGATTGCCTTTGGCATCCCGGGGTCTTATATCACTGGGCACTGTTACTATAATGAGAATCTCCGGTTCTCATATCATATTTCTGTTGTTGTTTTCAGATGCAGGTCGCAACCCACCTCGGTGAGTTGCTTTGGGTGGTGACAGAAGCGGAGGATCCGGATATCTTTTTGGAGTCCTTTTGATTTATTTTGTTTATACATCTCTCACTTTTGTATTTTATTTTGCCTAGAGGCATGTATTGAGAGAACAAAAGTTGTATAAGCCATTTTAAACTTCAATTTCTTTTGTCTATATATTTGGCTAGCCGACTTAAACTCTGCGAGCCGTGACTAGGTCCTTATAATATTATACTATTATATCTTGGTATATTACATCTGTTTCTTGTGCTTTTTAAGTTAGTAGTTTCGCTAGTACTTATGAGCTTTTCAAATCCCGTTTTTGAGTTGTACCCTTCATCAGGCTTCTAAATAATATTATTTCTTCTATATATTATATGTATGAGCTTAGAACTGTCGTAATCTTTGATTAACCTTTGCTTTACGACGCGAGGTAAAGTTTAGACTAATTAAGGTGTTACACACAATGTGAGTAACTGCTAAAATAAACTTCAAATAACCAATTTATTTTTCGATTGAGCACATCGACTATCTCCTCGACTTAATCCATTGACTGGCTCCTGCTTCTCATTCCTTGACAAATCTTACTCGATACAGCCTCCATTTCTCGAAATAAAATTCCATTATATTTCGAGTATGACATTTCTCGAAGCTAGATATTTTTTATCAACAGTATTAATTCTATATTATTATGTGTTATGATAAACTTATACTAATTTACAAATTCAGTCAATGAATCGAGTTTCACAAGTTGTTATACTTGCAGATAGGACTGAAAATGAGTGAAGTCAGCTCATGAGCCAGTTCGAGTTCGACTCATTAATAACTCAATAAGCTAAACTCGTAAGGTGGTGAGCCGAGCTTGAACATGAAATTGAGCTCATAAATTAAATGAGTCGAGTTTGGATAAACTCAGCTCATTAGCTCGTAAGCTAGTTCGATTATATATAATATTAAAATTATAGATTAAATGCATATAGGATATGCGTATTAATAATTTAATATATATTATATATAAAAAATAATAATATATAATTTTACATATATATTAATATTTTTATTTATTTAAAATTTTATAGTATTTTTCTTTGGTTGAGTCGAACTTGAGCTTACGAAATAAGTTTGATTGTTAATGAGTCGACTTGTGAGCCAAACTTAATTTTTGTGAGCCAAATTTAAATTTAGGCTAGTTCAATTCGACTCAACTCAACTTCCTTCTAATCCTACTAACAGATACAACTTTGATGTAACTCAAAACCATTCAGAAGTTACCCCTGGATCAGTTTATTATTGGTTCTTCATCAAGATAATTACATATCTAGCACGCAATTTATTTAATAACAGTTAAGAAGGTATGTTTTCTAAAATTCTACTGTATAGTGTGTACTCCATGGAAAATCAGGTCAAAGTCAAACTAAATAAAAGGAAGCCAAGAAATTTACACTATATTTAGATGTTTGATGGAAAATGAGTGAAAAGAAAATGGATGGAAAGAAAATGAGAGAAAAAAAAATAAAAGAAAAAGTAATTTTTTTTATGTTATTTGGACGAAGAAAAAATAGAAGAAAAGAAAATAAGAAATTTTTTTTTTGTTTAAATATAAAAAAAATAAGAAAAAAGAAAATTATTATAGAGTAAAATTATTTTATTACCCTTACATATATTATATATAAATTATAATTTATTAATGATAAAAGATAAATATATAATTTTATTAATATTTACCACATTTATTTTTATTTCATCTTATAATTATGTAAAAGAATAATAAAAATTACTCACAATTTACGCCATTAATTTCTTTAGTTATATTGCAAAAAAAATATCACTAAATTGTCTTTAAAAAAATAAAATAATAACAATAAAAGTTGCTAATATTTCTTTTTTACTACAAACAACGAAAAATCATATACAATTGCATTGAAGATGGTCAAAAGCACCAAAATTCAATAGACTTAGCTTCTAAAATCACTTAATAATTTTGATGGTCAAAAACTAATTTAACCAAAGCAGAATTTTGTATAATTTACAAAAAAAAATGAGTTGAGAACAAATGTTTTTTAAAATTGCCAATGAAGTAAAGACAATTTTTTCTTAGCTGTTTAAACATTAGTAACAACTAAACCATAAAAATTCAATAAAAGAGGTTACTAAAAGGGTAAATAAGTACTTTTACCTATTTTTACAATTCAATCCCAGTTTTCTTTCACACTTTTGGGGAAAAAAAATTAAACTGAATTCCACATATAGTTTTTTGTTTTTCATGCAATTTTTTTACTGATCCAAACAGAAAAATTAAATTTTTCATCCATTTTTTTATCTCTTCTTCTTTCCTTATAAATTCTTCAATACCAAACAAAGTGTTAACGAAGGACTTGACATCCGAGTAGCCCGGGAGTGTTTCTACTTTCTTTCAATAATGTTTTTATTACAAGAATTGGTCCTTTATTTTGTTATTTAACTTTTCCATAAATTATTTATAGAAAGCATTGCATATTCAATTGAGTAAATTGGAATCAGATCTTCTCTAGTAAAGATTCAATTTAATCCGTATACATTATGAAAACCTTCATGATAAAAAGAAAAAAAACGCAAGTATACGGTCATCGCTTCTTTTTCTGTGTTTTTAAGCACAAAAATAATTTTGATTAGAGAACACAAAATTTTATTCGCATAGCATATAAATTTTGATACATAGTATATAAATTTTTATTGTAAATATGTTTTGTTAACTAAATGAGTTAATTGTAATCTTTAAAAAAATATTATTGTATATTAAATTTTTTATATTATATATATATTTTAAATTTATAGTCCTTTAAAAATTTTTATATTACACTAAGAATGAATTCAAAAAAAGCAAGTAGTAACCTTACTAATATTTAAAATATTTAGTAATTTTATATGTAATTATTTTTAATAATGTGATAGATTTAAGTCTCAATTATTTCTTTCACTAATATTTTTACTTAACCAATTTTGTATCATACACTCAAATTTTTATATTTTTAAATTAATTTCTATATAGGTACTTATCTCTATGAATATAATAACTTACAATTTTTTTTAATAATTATATTGTCTATTTTAGATATTTTTTATAAAAAATACTAATTTTGTAAACTTATATTGTTGAAAAGAAAACTTTTACCTTGTTTCATGATAATTTATTTCGATTATAATTTTATTTTAAGAGTGTATTTTGCATTCTATAAAAATACGGTATTTTGAGATAACTAATAATGTATAATTTATTTTTAAATTTTTGAAACTTTTGAAAGAACTGATCTTAATTAAAAAGATATGTAACAACTTCCTAATTAAATATACTATAAAAGTATTGGTATCATATAAAAAATAAAATTACTGAATTTTTTTATATATATTATAAAATCTTTAAAAAAAGCAATTCAGTAATTATATAACCTGCATAAATTATTTTTATGTAAGAAAAAATAACAAAATAAATTAAAAATTTTGTATAAAATTCAACCCCTATATATCAAATTTTATGTTGGTTGGATATTAATATTCCAGGCACATAATCATTTCAAAAAATTGTGTTGAACATTAAAATTTTTGTGTTATGTATCAAAATTTTGTGCTATAAAAAGAAGAAAATGAAGAAAAAAGAAGAGAAAATTATTAAAAAAAAAAGAAAAAAGCATCCAAAAAAGGAAGAGATTGAAGAGGAAGACTATGATAACAACAACATTGTTTAAGAAGAATGTGTAAAAGAAGACAAGTTCAAAACAATTTTGAGTGGGATGTTCCCAAAATAATAAAGTACTTAGTACATTTTAACAAAAATAAAAAATATAATATTTTTTTAAGAAAAAATGATCCAGCACTTTTTTTTCGATATACTTGTTTGATGCATTTTTATGATATGAAAGACCATTTTTTTCTCTTTTAATTAATTATTTTTAATATTAAAAATAAAAAATCTTAAAAAAATTCATATAACAATTTTTTATTAGATTAGATTCACATTTTAAAACAATGTAAAAGAATCCATCTGTGCATGTTTTATTTTAGTACTAAAGTACTTACATGACATAAATATAACAACAACAACAACAATAGAACGTACTAGGAGATAAATATGGTGTATTGTAAGTGGTTATTTTAGAAATTTACAAAATATCAAAAATTATAATTAAATTTATGGAAGAAAAAAATGTGTATTTACATCATTATTTTATCTCTTCTCTGTACATAAATTATTAAATTCTCCTGACTTGAGAGTTAAAAGTTAAAACCTGAATTTTTTTTGTGTGCTGTAGGAATTATTGATTCCTCCTTGTCAAGGTCAAAAAGTTTTGAAAAACCACAAATTCAGCTTCATAACACAGTGGGAACAGAAGATACATAAGATAGAATAGAATCATTTAACGAATGAGAAAGTTAAGATTCACGTTTCTCTCAAACACACAAATTACAAAATCAAATTAAACCACTTATCAAAGTTCAGATTCACATTTCTCACACACACAAACAAGAAAATTAAATTAAACCACCAGTCCTAGTTAAATTAAGCAGCTAGATTATTATATGATAATAAGACCTTAATTATTAGTAACCACCAGTGTCTATTATTATTGCATGATAGGATCATTTGTATTGAGTATTTGGTTCAGCATGAGCAAGTGAAGGAGGCTGAAGAGACGAGCCAGCATTGGGTGCATCTCTAATGTAATTCCCCATGGGTGTACCATAATAGCTACTGGGATGAGGATGATGATGGTGATGTCCAATGTGAAACGGTGGAACAAAAGTAGAAGCAGCAGCAACACCAAGAGTTCCATAGTCAACAGTCCTCTTTCCAAGTGGCTCTCCTCTCATGGAGGTACGGTCACCTTCAAGCTCACGGTACCTGTGAAGGTACATCGTCAGAGGCTCAATGTAATCGTCAAAGCCAAGCTTACTCATTGCCCAAAGAACGTCCTCCGCCGTGATGGTCTTCCGTTGCTCCCTCTGACACCGCTCGTTGGCTTCTCCGGTGATGAAGCTGATGTACTCTGATACGCATTCTTGTATTGTTTCTTTTGCGTCATCAGAGATTTTAGCGTGCGGTGGTAGGATCTTGCGCATTATCCTAATCACATTTGCTATTGGCATGAACCGATCTTGCTCCCTCACAGTGCATTCATTATCATCTGTATGATTATTATTATTGCTTCCTGTGTTGTTTTCTACTGCTCTCATGTTCATCTCTGACACAGATAACTTCAACCCTATATGCATATACATATATCAAACTAACTATGATTCGTGTATATAACTTTGCGTAAAAAGTTCAAGTGTATAGAGAGGAAATTAAATGGCAATCTTGGAATTGGCGCCCAAATTTATATGGTCAAAGAAGCTACGCATTGGGGAAGGGAGTTACTTAAAACATGTTTGCTTGTGAGTGGTTATTGGGGGCTGCACATGCAGGAACTTTTTGTCTTTCGAGATGGAGATGAAAATAAAGTACAGAGTCATACGTGTAAAGGAAACAAGTTGTAGAAGAAAACGGTTACCATTAGTAGCTTTTATTTCGTGTGATTCAAATGAAAAATAAAATAGTATTTATTAAATTTTGTACTTTATACAATATGAACGTATATCATTATGGTTGATATTTTAAAAAAAATTGGTGTGCTTATTTAGTTTGTTATTAATGAAAAATTTAAATAAATATAAAAATATCATATTAATGATCAATATTTTTATAATTAATTATA